>NC_056739.1:740803062-740983062 GCF_019279795.1 Protopterus annectens
CTGAGCTTCAAATTTACTGTATCTAGAACTTTCTTGAGTTTTCTGTCATGCTCTGCTTTGCCATTGCCTCCAACTAGTAGATCGTCTACTATTATGGCACAAGGATAACCTGAAAAAATTTGTTCCATTGCATGCTGAAAAGCTTCACTTGTAGAATTTATTCCAAATGGCATCCTTAGAAATCTGTATCTGCCAAATGGGGAACTAAAAGTAGTTAGAAATGAGGATTTGCAATCAAACATCAATTGCCAAAATGAACTCTTTGCATTCAAAACAGAAAATACAGTGGCATTTGGTATTAGAGCTGCGACTTCCTCAACTGTGCACATTGGATGATATGGCCTCTTTAATGCTTTGTTCAAATCTCTAGGGTCAATGCATATTCTGATTTTATCTGAGCCTTTCTTGCGAGCGGCTACCATGGACGATACCTATTCAGTTGGTTCTGTGACTGGACAAATCACACCTTGCTGCACCATCTTATCTAGCTGAGCTTTGACTTTATCTTGTATAGCTATTGAAACTCTTCTTGCTGGTCTGACCACTGGAGTGACCTCAAGGTTTAATTTCATAGAATACACAACTGGAGGCTTGCCCAACTTGTCATTGAAAACATCAGCATACTCTGAGAAAATGGCTTCTGCAAAACTAAAACTTGGAATTGCACTCACACGATGAACTTCTTTAGCAAAAGAAAGCAGATTCATTCTCAAACTATCTTTGAAACCTAGTAAAGATTGCACTGGAAATTGGACTACATAGAATAATAAGTTGTAACAGTTCTCAGCCAAATAACATGGAAGTATTACTGAACCTAAGGTTTGAATTTCTTCACGTACATACGCAACAAGTCTCCACTGCTGGTTCTCACTTTTGCAAATGTATCTGCTGATATAACATTGCACTTTGATCCAGTGTCTACTTTGAGATCTGTGGAATTCCACTTGATCCACTCTTTATCAATAAGTTTACTGCGTCACCTGTTTCTCCCAGCACTGATACACCATATACATAGAAAGCTGATTGTTTTGGCTCTACTTGATCAACTTGTTTTCTTGCATGACCTTTCTTTACAACTGTGTGAGGCTTACTTGATTTGCAAAGCTTTTGAAGGTGGTTCCATTTCTTACACTTGTGGCACTGCTGACCATATGCTAAAAATTTCTCTCTTTTAGACTTATGGTTTCCACCACAATTTCGATAGTTAACGATAAAGCTAGACTTGGGTTTTGCTGACTCACACTTGTATGGCACTGAGATGGTGGTGGAGCTTGCACTTCTAGAACTTTCTGGAAAACTCAGCACCTTCTTTGGAATTCCTATGGTTGCCCTTTGCTTAGGCCTGTTTCTGCTTGCCACATGTTGATTACTGTCTATGTTTGCTCTGGAGCTTACTGAAACTATGCTTTTGTCACTTGTAAGCATGTTCATGTGCCTTTCTGTCACCTCATGGATCTGACAAATCTCTGTTGCTTTGCTTAATATTAAATCATTGTCACAAAGCAAAATCTTCCTCACTGCAGCACTATTAATATCACATACAAGTCTATCCTTTATCAGCTCCTCTTTTAAGTCACCAAACCGACACATTTTGGCTTTGTTCTTCAAGTCAGCTATATAAGCTGCAAATCTTTGGCTTCTGATTTCCTGTGTAGAACAAATGCCTCTCTAATGTAATGTTCACCTGGGGTTTGCACATTTCTCTGAACTTGCGCTTTAAGCACTCTGGGTCTTCTCTGGATTCCGCTTGCACAACTATATGGCTGTCTGCACCTTCACCTTCATACACTGCTGGTGCATATACATATGATCACTCTCTTTATATACCCTCAGATCCTGCTAGAATTAGCAAAATAAATGCCCTTGTGCATGCATCTCTATCTGCATAAGCTGCTTGTATAAAAATAGCATACACCTGTTCAAATATTCTCCAGTTCTATGCAATATTCTGGTCAAACACAAGTGGTTGTGGTTTTTGAAATCCGTCTGCCATATTAACATATACCAGCGAAGGGTCTTGCAAATATGTATAAATACACACACACAGACACACACACACACACACACACACACACACACACACACACACACACACACACACACACACATATATATATATATATATATATATATATATATATATATAGGTTTACTATCACATAGTCAAACGCAGTTTGTGTGATTGACATATGTGAAAAAACGCATTTGCATATCTGAAAACGTGATCACCACAATGTCTAATCTTATAATAATGAATGTTTGCTATTACAAGATTCGACATTGTGGTGCAGATCGCACTAAAGTGGGGATCGGGAAATGTACCCTTTCCTTCACTGCAGTGCAATCTCGGAGTTTGTATATATGAGTAGGGGGGGGGTGTGGGGGTGCAGCCTCCCTGCAAAAAGTGTGTTTTAATGCTGAGCGGATGTGAGCATTTCACTAAAGTCGACATGTTCGACATTCGACTTTACTGAAATGCTTAGTTCGGAATTTACTGTGTTCGGTGTTCTGATTTTTGAACATGTTAGGAAAACTGAACATTTGAATACAGTGAATCTGAACATATGATAGTAAACCATATATATATATATATATATATATATATATATATATATATACATATATATATATATATGTGTATATATATACATATATATATATATTTTATATATATATATATATATATATATATATATATATATATATATATATATGCATATATATATATATGTGTGTGTGTGTGTGTGTGTGTGTGTGTGTGTGTTTCTTTGTGCTTATAGGTATTGTGAGAATGAATAACCATGTAGTGCTTTCAATTAACTGGACTTTGTGAAGTAAACCTCTCGGGCCTCTCGATGCTTTATTGCACTTTAAGTAAAGGAAGAAATATTTCAATCATCGGCTTTCGGAATTGGTAAAGGCTAAAATGCTAAAGTAGTTGCTTGAAAATGTATCATTAAAGGCAGGCATGGAACAGTCATGCATTATCACTTATTAAAGTCGTCACTAAGAAATATTCAAGAACTTTGCAATGCAACAGAGCAATTCACGAGCACTGTAATACTCTTGCAATCTTTTGTAAGAAGCACCTTTCTTTAATACAAGAAACTTGTTAAGCAATTACGCAATGCAAGTAATCAGATTTTGGTTGCTCAAATTTAATGTATTTTGAGATATGTGCACTTTGTAAATGACTAAATGCAATACACTGAAATGATCCCAAAATGGCTGCACCTTGCCAGGCAGCTCTTACAATACAAGAAGCACTCTGTAATGGCGGCACTCTGTGAAAAGCCACACCCAGCACAAGCACTTTTCTTCAAACAACCATGCTTCAATTGAATTCCACGAGACAGCTGCACTTTACACACAGTGAACTCTTTGAAATACATGCACAGTAATAAGCACACAGTGTAAGCACTTTTACACACTCTGAGATACTTTGAATGACTTTAATTACTTTTTTTGATACCAAAGTCGTAATTATGCCCAAACACAGCACTTTGCCCAACATAGCAGTCGCCTTGCTTTATTTGTATCTACTGTGCCCCTTTTCCTTTCTTATTATTATTCTTTGTGCTCATTTAAACCCTTTTTCTTTTTTATGCCCAGTGCACTTTCTTTGTGCTTGTTTTACTCTAACCATGCTCAGTTATGCCTTAAACACACTCTTTCTGCCTTAAATATGCTCGTTTTATAATTTAACATTTGTTTTGTACTTTAACATGCTCATTTTATCTTTAACACATTTGTTTCATCAAACACTTTTATCTTAAACATTTTCTTTAGTTAACAAACCTTTTGAGCTTTCCGCTTGCCTGATAATGCAGTTTATGCCCTTGTAATGCCTTTTCTTTCCTCCTTGCATCGAGTAAATAATTTGTGTTGCTTTTCATTACCTTTAATTCCTTCTGGTTATGTCCGCACTGTTTTCTCTTGGTTTTACCTTCACTGTCGCCTTTACATCTCATGGATCCAAATGTTTTGTTCTTCTCCATCCCGGTTTTGACATGTCGCTTTTGTGTTGGTACACGAATAAACGAGTCTTCATGAGTTCTGTTTAAGCAGCTGTATTCTATAACAACACATTACTGTAAAGCTTATTTGACTATGACTAAGTAACTTGTATACAAACTAATTGCTGTAATCTACATGCCTACACACTGGCTGCTGCTTGAAAATGGCACTGGAATTTATACATGCACTCACAGCCTCGCATGCTTTTTAAAGACGTAGTGCACACACTGTACACTCTGATCTACACATATATATATATATATATATATATATATATATATATATATATATATATAAAATTAGCAGAGCATATAAATAATGTAGAACTATACAAACCAATCTGAAGAGGTTAGAAAAAAGTGGAAATGAGAATGGAAAGGCAATATAAACAGAAACGGGAAGATGTTTGTATGGCTTCCAAGCAGAATGGTTAGGATTTTTATCATGGAAGCGTTTGCATATGTATTTTTATATCCTCAGGTAGACTTTTTCCACAGGTAGACAACAATTGTTGGAGGTGTGATAGGAAAGAGAGGTGTACCTTGGAACATGCTTTTTAGGACTGCAGTGAGTTGATAGGTTTTAGAAATTCTTTAAAGGGTACTTGATAGAAATGTTGTGAGAATGAATTATTTAACTAAGGAAATGATTTTTTTGAACTGGGATAGAGAAACTAAGTTGTCTGGACTCAGTAAGGCCCTACTAAGTTTAATGCTGTTGGCTGCCAAAAGAATACTAGGAAATGGAAATCAAAAGCAAAACCAACTGTAAACGAATTATTAAATGTTGTAAAGGAGATAAAAAACTGGATAAGAGATCTTTAGGGAAAGAGAAGGAGTAAGCTACTTAGAAGTAAACGGAATCTGTAGAAATACTACATATAGAATAATGTTCAGGAGGAGTGATATTTCAGGGAAGGCAGTACTTGAGCACTGTATACAATGTTAAACTGAATAATTGTTAAGACAAAGTCAAAGTAAACTTTATTGTCATTTAGACCCACACCTCAGTGGAGGCTAAATTAAATTTTGTTGCTTCAAGTTCCATGTGCAGACAATACATATAAATATAACAGATATAAATAAAAAAAAAATTCACATGACACTAGGACGTAATTACATTTTTGTATCTCTATTAGCAGCACTTAGTATTGTACAGTTGAGCCTTGACCCTTATGAGACTAGAGCACTCTCAAATGTACAGGATGCAACTGTTCTCTGAGTTACTGCACAAAAAAGTAAGAAGCTTTCAATGAGCTATTGCATAGGTGAGAAGAACCTAAAAGTGGGTTGATTGCACTTTAAGGAAAGAGATTACCAAGAGATGACAAAAAATCATATCTGTATTATGGGTAAAATGAATGTGTACTCGTGTCACTATGCAGTGTGGGATGTTAATAAAGATGCTTTTAAAAATGAGAATGCTGGGCTAATTAATTTATTCCCAAATTAACTCTGCCTGGACAGTGGATACAAATGTACTTTCTTTAAGTGACCTCTGTAGTTTTGCAGTCTTCAGAATACATGCCTTTTCTGGGTAATGTTAGCCTTCAAAAGCTTCTAAATAACCAGATAGAATCTGGGTAACAAAGGTTTTACTGCTCAATGCTAGGAGCCTCAAGAAAAAAAATTCACTCCCTCAGGCACTACTTACCCTGGAGTGCATCGATATATGTATCATCATGGAGATGAGACATGGTTTCAACACCTACAACAAGGTCAGGCCTACAGTACTAGACAAAGGCACTAAAGGTGGTGGTGTCTCTGTATTCGTAAAACAAAAATTTGAGCTCCAAGCTTGTTAGACAGGATAATTACCTAGAACAACTTCACTTGCAACTTAACATTAACAAACCTCCCCCATCACATTGTAGCTAACTATAGGACTCCTAAATGGCCCCTTAGGTCATACCTCTTACCTGACTAGTATGGAGTCCCTATGCATTAGGCCCAACACCATTCTCCCAGAGGACTTCAACTATCCCTTCATCAACTGGCAGACTTTTACTTCCTCTAACATGTATGCCCAAAAATTATTGGACTTCATCAATACAAAATCTGGACCAGTTAGTCTACATCCCAATTAGGAGCAAAAAAAATCATACCCATATAGGGCAGCTCTGTTCCCCACCAGTTGTAACTTCCTCCCTCATCAAATCAGACAATAAATCTGTCACTCTTTCCACAAGACCGAAGCCAGAAGCATCTTCAATTAGCTCAGTATTCAGAGATTATGTAAAGGCTAATCTACTAAAACTGAATGATGACTTGGCTAAATTCAGCATCTGCCCCACTGTTTATGTGAAATCCTTCACCAACAAATTCGGTGCACATATGAATAGCTGTACAGATGCAGAGGTCCCCCTCCAAAGTACATACAATGCCAAACTTAAAAATGAGTCCCCATGGTGGAGCCCAGATATCAACAGGCTGCACCATAAACAAACTAAAATACGTATTACATTCAATAATACATTTAACTCTCAAAATGTCAAAAACACTCTTGTTAAATGTAACAAAGCACTCTGATCACTGAGCAGATTAACCAAAGCTAGATGTGAAGTAAAAATAATCACCTTGGCAGAAGACAAATCTAAGCCCTTCTTTAACTATGTTAGAACCCCCAGAAACAATGCCCAGCACTACACAGAGCTAATAGTAAGTGATACCACACATTCAGACTCTGAGGACCTAGCCAATCTATTAGATGATAAATGTAGCTCTAATGACACATCCTTTTTCTTTCTACATTCCCAGATCATATACCTACATCTACACCCCCTGATATCTACCAAGAACAAGTCCTCAAAGCACTTTCCAAGGTCAGGAACACTGCTTCTATGAGGCCAAATTACATAATGGGCTACCTACTGGCCAGCCTGAAACAGGACCTGTCAAAACTCTACAGAGGCTATTCAATATCAGCCTCCAAACAGGTTTTGTGACAGATGAATGGAGAACAGCAACAGTCATCCCTTTGCACAAAGGTGGGGTGTCAGTGGACCTGGGTACTTAAACCCATAGGTCTGACCAGCCTCATCTGTAAGGTTATGGTGGGGATTGTTATGGAACTAGTAAAGAAGGATGTAGGTAACCTACAAACTCTTGACCCAAGACAGTTCAGTTTTGTTAAGGACAGATCCTGCCTGCATAACCTCTTTGAAACATTTGCTGAAGCATTGGATGATGAAAAATCCATACACACCACATATCTAGACTTTTTCAAAGGAATTTGACACTATCCAACACTCTGGTATTTTTGATAAACTCTCCCAGCAAAATGTTAACCCATATGTAACTCACTGGATACCAAATTTATTCCCAAATAGAACTCAGGACGAACCACAGTGCTTTCTCACCAAGAAAGACAAAGGCCTAAATTACAAAAGCACTGATCATCTGAAAGCCTTGTTCCTGTTTTCTCTATCATACAGGCTACTAAGGGGCAATTTCGCCTCAAGTACAGAGCCACAATAGACCCTGTCCTCTCAGATTTAATGCACATCCACATGTCCAATGGTGGCATAAGCACCTGCTCTAGAGATCGTACCCTTTTCTACAGCATAAGTAGAATATGTTGGAGGGATATATATGTATCACAGTCTGAGAATATACTTCTTTGGAATTGTCTTTCTCTCCACATAAAGCAAAGTGCTTCCCTTATTCTATTTAGATTAAATCTGGACAAATTGATGGGAAACCACAAAGTCCCCCCAGGTTTAGCACCTTTGTCCCTTATGGATAGGAGTAACGTGTAAATGTTCTGCTGGCTCTGTGTTACTTGTATTTAAATTACAGGGGATAAAAAATAATGGGAATGCAGGGCTAGGCTTCTAAAGATCTTCACTGATCAATAGCCTAAAAAGTACCTATGAACATATGAACAACAATTTTGATTGTAGGTTATATTTGCTTTGTTGAGAAATTACTCAGGTTTGCTTATCTATTTTCAGTATTGCACATTTTTTTGTATTAGCATGTTTTATGTATGAATGCTGGTGTGATTTAGTGGGGCCACATTTGGATTTTTTAGGTTTAATTGTATGGGTATCATATGATGTTTTTCAGTTGCTTATAAGAAAGCACTTTGATAGTATTTCCAGATGCACTGATGAGTGATCTGCTGTTTTTGTTGAGCACCAGTAAAAGATTTGGAATGTCACTCATCCCTGACCTCTTTAAGACAGATATACAGAGTTGTAGTTCAAAAGGGAGAGTACTCATTTTGTAGAAAAGTTTGTGTGGAAAAAAGAGTGACTGCACAAATGAATGATTGCGCATTTATGTGAATCTGGTATAGCTAAGTAAACAATTTATATAGGGTGGGAAAGTAGGAATGTGCAAGAAAATGAATACATGACTGGAAAATGGCTGTTCTGAAGATGTGCAAGATTACATTATAGTGGTTAATATGCATGATTGAGTGTTTGTGGGTTAGAATATGAGCTGGATAAGAGGATAGCCTTACACTACCTTTCCCGTGTGCTAACCCTAACACTATCCCTGCCCTTACCCCAACCCTATACCCCTATTAATAAAAACTCTTTCACTAACTGTGCCCCTATTCCATGACGCTTGATCTAGGATTTATAGCTGAGGTTTACTAATACAGGGTTTTATTAGTGGGAGAGAAGTATTCAGTGTTTTCCAGTTTGTTCTTAGTAGTGTTTTGGTGTTTTTTGTATTCTCTCTCTCTCTCTCTTTTTTTTTTTTTTTTTTTTTTTTGTGATTCAGTCTTTTATATGTTCAATGTCGCCCCCCCCAACACACACACACACACACACACACACACACACACACACACACACACACACACACACACACACACACACACACACACATAGGTTTATATATGTATAGAAAGAAATCTGTCTTCAACTCCCTTTTTGCCATTTATTTTTTTACATGGGGTTGGGGTGTTGCATCAACTGCCCCCACTATTCTTAGCTACTTGCCTACCTTCTTCAACAGTCATGGTATGTTAGGAATCTATCAGTCAGACAAAAAATGTTAAGAACAGTGTTACGTTAGTGAGATAAATGATGAAAAGTAGGATATACAAGGTGAACCTGGACTGTGGATGTACAAGCACACTTAAAAGTAGGGTGTCATCTATCAGATTGTTTTAACAGGTTTATAAAACTGCATGGAACAGCTACAGTCATTCCCCTACATAAGGGAGGACCTTCCACAAACCTAGACAAATACTTACCTGTAAGTCTGGCTAGCCTCATGTGCAAAGCCATGGAAACTTATAAACTAATCAGTCAGGACATACAGGACCTCCAAACACTGGATCCATGTCCGTTTGGCCTCTTCAAGGGCAGATCATACTTACTCAGCCTGGTGGATTTTTTTTGAAAAGGTCACCAAAGCAATACATAAAGACAAAAAAGCACATAATGTACACTTGTACCTGACCAAAGCTTTAGACACAATTCCCCTCTAAGGCATAGTAGAAAAGCTAGATAAACTGTGAATAAACCCCTGTATCACCTTCAGGATTGTGAACTGGCTCACAGTATGCAAGAAATCAAAATAGAGGAAGTTACTTCCACAAAGAGACTCGTCACCAGTGGAGTCCTCCAGGGTTCTGTGCTGGGACCTCTCCTGCCTGATACATTTACTTTTTTGAAGTAAAACTCAGTACTAAAGGGCTCTGGCTGACTAGGTTTGCAGAAGACTGCAACTTAGGAGCAGTCATTGAATCCCCAGATGACTTAGCCTTCCTGTAGTAAGGTTTGTTGCAAATAAATGACTGGCGCCAAAATCATGGACTGAAACTAAATGCCAAAAATGCATTTTTATACCCTTTGGGAAGTCATCTACCACAGGAAATAACCACATTGACAATACACTCCATTAGACTTGCAGTTGTTTGGGATTTGGGAACTTACATAGAGAGTAACCTACCCTTTGACCAACATGTGTCCACTGTTGTAAGAAAGTCCTTCTATATTGCACAACTTAAAAAAAGGATTGTGTTTAGAGCTAGGGATATCACCTCCTCATTTACTCAGCACTCATTAGGCCAGTCATAGGTTCATAGGTGTTTATTAGGCTAATGACCACAAGGGCCTTTTTAAGCCTAGCCATGCATCCCAAATCTCTGACAAGTTCTGATATCCTTGATAAGTGTAAGCATGGGCCTGGGAGATAAACCATTTACAGGTTAACTGTTTCCATTAAAGACATAGGTGCCAAAATAGGGATGAATTTCCAGTTTCCAATTGTCCAAATTGCACTTGAATTGGGTTAGGGAGGAACTCTGCTTCACATGGATGGGGAACCTGTTCCATAGACAAGGTAGTCTCTGGGATGCATACCTATCTCTCCAGCAGGTCCTATTTATATCACAGGCAAGGTTTAAGTCTTTAGAATGGGTAATTCTGGTACTGTTTGTTTCGTGGATATGCAGGAGGTCGATCAGTGTGGGGTCTGACAATGCCTGGTATGCCAGGCATAGATCTCTCCTCAAAAGCCTATAGGAGACAGAATACAGGGATAGGGCCTTGAGACGGTCTACATAGGACATATTACTTCTGCCCAGATTTATTTTAGTGAAGAACGTCTGTGGACATTACAATTGTTGGATATGCCTGGTTAGGTGCATACCAAAGGGGGCATTGTACCAAATGACTGGTCTGATGAATACTGAATGCAGTAGAGCAATGATTTCCTTGGACTTAGATGCCATACCTTTGTTTATAAGTTGTGCAACATAGAATGATTTCCTCACCAGTGTAGACACGTGATGATCAAAGGCTAGATTACTATCTATGTGTGTCCCTAAGTCTATGACTACTGGGTCAACTCTGAGGAGTGTGTTGTCAATATGATAGTTACCAGGGATGGATGACTTCTCAAAGAATACTATTATGCATTTCTTGGCATTTAGTTTTAGTCCATGGCTGTGATACCAGTTGTTTGTCTGTGGCAGCCCCTTCTGGAGAACATTTGTGTCAGTGTGAGATTCAATGACAGCTCCTAATTTGATCATCTGCAAATTTAGTCAGCCAGAGACCACTGACATTGGCCTTGACTTCTTCTCCTTTGGCATGTATCTGTACAGACACATCCAACAACTGGAATGCTCAGAGAGATAACTTATTAAAAGGATGCAAGGCCTAAACAACATGTCTTACATGGACCAACTCAAAGTCCTGTCACTGTACTTGATATCATACAGACTGCTAAGAGGTGACCTATGTCTCGCATACAAGGCAATCTCTAACCCAATACTGACAGATTTACTGCACATCACAAAGTTAAATGTCATCAGAAATACTCAGTTTAGGGATCTAAACCTCTTCTGTAACATCAACAGAATGCTTTGGAGGCTCAGGTATATCTAATAGAGGATACCACTGCTATGGAACCAACCCCCTATCCACATAAAACAAAGTTTACCCAGTCAAGCAAGACTTGGATCTATGGATGAGAAATAGAAGCTTTACCCCCAGGACTAACCTCTGTACTACTAATGAATATCTATGGTATGATCACAGTTATTCTCATTAAGGGTAATATATAATTATTGACCATGGGACTGGTAAGGCCAATCTCTAACCAAATGGGATAGGTTAATGTGAGCACAAAAAGGAAACTTGGCTAGGCTTAAAATGGCCCACAAGGGCAGCCATCCGAGTACTTAATGAACCTATGGGATGTCCACTATGGCATCCCTTTATAGAAGAATGAAAGTATATCCTGTAAAGTGGCAACTATCAGCTATCAGGCATAATGGTAGAATTCTTATAAAATTGACACCAGGTGAGAGTTAGGCGTGTGAAAGCTGGTGCAAAAGGTCAGAAAAGTTACCATTGCAATTCATGTTTAGAACGTTGTGCTGTGAAGAGCAAATGGTCAGTTTCTTGCTCACATATACCTTTTGCTTCTAGTCAATATTATGTTTATGTTGTTTATCAAATAACAAATTCTATGTCTTCTTGTATTTTTTGGAACTTAAGGGGGATGCAGTAGTGAGAATATTGTGTTACTAGTAGTGCTTACTAGAGTTCATAGTTTATTACTTGACTAACTCTTATTGTGAGCCATTTAAATAACCCTAGCCATTTACCCCATGTGAGAATCAAGCCCTTTACTTTGTGTCTATAAGGTAAATATATCCTGAGATAGTTGTTTTGACAGAGTTAGTATAAATAGGCAAAATTCTATAAGGTAAATACCTTTACCATTATGCCAACCTCCCACATTTATGTTTTAAAGGAGAGATACAGGCCTCAAACTGAGTAGTGCTGTTTGCAGCATATGGAAAGACTAGAATGTTCTGTTTGTTAGCCATTCTAATCCTTGGCCTTACTTACATAGCCCCCACTTGTATCACCCTTATAGTGTCTCCATTTCTGGATAAATAGACCACAGATTAATGAACTTTTCCTTTAAAGTCCCAAACACTTCTGCAGTGAATAATTCTGAATTTAAGGAATTCATACAAAGAAACTTAAACTCTATAACATGCTTTTGAAATTTACTTGCAGTATCAGCAGTCCTTTACTGCTATTTATGTGTATGGATCTAGTAGTACCTTCTAGAAAAAAAATATAGGAGATTTAAAAAATAAACCACCTTGGAGGTCCACCACTGTAAATAAGCTCTACAGCAAAAGAGAAGGAAAAAAGTCTTCTAAAGTCTTATAACAAATCTAAATCTACCCATGGTAATGCCTCTACCAAAACAATCAGCAAAAATCTAAAAGCTGCCATCTGCGGAACCCAAAGTGAAACCATCGTGAAAAATCTGGGGTAACTATAAAATCTTCTTTAGATGCATCAGAAAACTAATAAATAACACCCAGTAATGTTCTGAATTAATCCAAAATGGCATTAGCCACTCTGACCATAAAGACATAACACTAAATTCATCTGCAGGTATATTAGCTAACAGTCACTGATTTTCTACAAATCTTTCTACCACCACCAAGCTCAATAAGGAACATGTTATAACTGTTGTCAAAAGCTGAAAGCACCAATTCCGTGGGTCCAGTCAGTTTGCCTGAATGCTTAATAAATAGAGTCAAACTTGCCCTTGTTGAAACTCTTTTGAACTTAAATTAAGTTTAGCCACAGGGTGTATCCCTGAAATACAGAGAAGAGCTGCTGTGATGCCCCTTCATGGGTGGGGACTCTACCGCTAACCCAGGAACTATAGACCCATCAGCCTAATGAGCTTCATTTAGAAATCCATGGAATTCATCATATCTGACTTCATAAACAATATCAAAAACCTTATACAACTAAACCATCAACAGCTTTATGTGGTAAAGGGTAAGTAATGTTTACTGAGTTTAGAAAACTTCTTTGAAAAGGTCACAGAGGTAGTGGATGATGGTTGTTCATTTCATACAGCATATCTGGATCTGGCCAAGGCATTTGACACCATCCAAGACCAAAATGTAAATGCTTACATGATAAGATGGGTAGGAAACTGTCTAAAAGAAACAATGTAGATAGGGTGGCAGCCTCTCACCAACACAGAAAGCGAAAAGGTAACTAGCAGTGTACCTCAGGACCCAGTACTGGGACCCCTTCTTTTTGGCATCTATTTTTCTGGCCTTCTTAACTGTATCCCCAAAGTTGTGGTTAACTAAATTTGCCAATGACTGTAGGCTGGATGCTACTCAATCATCCCCAGATATGGAATCATTACAACAATAATCAGCCCTTGCAAGCTAATGAGGTACAGAAGCAAGGGTTAGAATTAAAAGCAGAAAAAAATTCAGTATTGTCACATTTGTTAAACATCTGTCATCTATAACTTACAGTATAACTATTGCCATTCTCAAAAAAGACACAGTAATCAGAGATCTTGGTACCTTGGCTGATGACCCCCACTCCTTTAATCACCATGTAACATCATTATTCCAGAAAATCCTTCTGTGTAGCCCAGCTGATATCCAAAGGCATCTCATCTATGTCAAAAGAAGTTCATTCCTCTGTACTCAACTCTAATCAGATCAGTTACTGAATATAATATCCCCTTCAACATTTATCTATCCTTACACGTCACACAGCTAAAAACACTCAGAAGTTCCTAACAAACAAAATTACTGGTCTAAAGACCCTTAGCTACCAAGAAAGGCTTAATGCCCTGTCAATATAGTCTCTCTCTCTCTGTCACACACACACACACACGCACACACACACACGCACACACACACACACACACACACACACACACGCGCAAGCACACACACACACACACACACACACACACACACACACACACACACACACACACACACACACACACACACACACACACACAGACTCCTACATGGAGATGGGAGTCGTGCATTCTCTGCCATTAGATATCAAACCTCCCCAGCCTCCTACAGCTCCACAAGACAAACAGCTCAAGAAACATTTTAAGGATTTAAATGTCCACCAACATGTAAATAAAACACTCGGGTGGGACAGATGTCTTACCCAGCATGTATCCCATTTCAGAAACAAATAGCCCTTATGTGTGAAATAAAGTGATAACCTTAACCTCACTTCCTTTAAGACAAACCTCAATGTTTAGATGTGCATCTCTAAATATTGTCTTTGCTTGGCAAGTTTTGTCCATCTGAAAGCAAGGGACACATGATGAGAGTGGGTTTTGGCAAGGCATAAATGGTCTGTAGACTGACTTACTTGGGTTGTAATTCTTGTGATCCTATAATTGTGTAAGTGTTATAATCTCTCCTCAGTGTGATTTGAACAACAAAACATAACCAGCTGTCAGGTTGAGTTGTTATACCTGGTCAAATGATGTGAACAAGGGAATGCAACCCAGAATACTATTATCTGGTTGTGTTAACACAAAGAGCACTTACATGTTGCTTTGGCATTGCTGCCTCACAGTACTTGGCTCTCAGACCACTTTCTGTGTGGAGTCTGTATTTTTTAGCAGGTGCTCTGGTTTCCTCCTATATGCTAAACGCAACCTACCTTGATCCAGCAATCATCTGATGCTGTCAGTCTGTGTCTGCTTTGTGCACGATACTGAACAAGTCAGCTGGTAAGGCAGCGTGCCAGATCACCACTGGAAACTGGCCATTGGTGCACTGCTATTTCATAGGTTCATAGGTTCATAGGTTGGTACTAGGCTATCAGCCCTAGGGCCTATACAAGCCTAGCCATAACAATTCCCTGGCTATTTCTTCCCACATTATTTACTTTCCATGTGTAATCTGAAATATTATTACACCATTACATCTATGCACTTTGTAGAATAATGAACTGTACTCATTTTCTTAATATAATTACGAGGAATTGGTCATCTCTTAATGAAAGAGTGCCATCACTCCTCTCCACCCCATCATCTCAGAACCTTTTTGATTGTAAAACATGTGATTTGTGTAATACAGGGACAAGTAGCAAGAATAAGCAGACGGACCCAGGCAAGGCTCTTCTCTCCAGTGTAAAAACAGGTTTATTCACAGTACAAACGCTTGTGCAGTTTGTACTTTGAATCAACCTGTTTTTACACTGGAGAGAAGAGCCTTGCCTAGGTCCGTCTGCTTATTCTTGCTACTTGAACTTTGTGTGTATTTGGACACGGGTACCTGGTTGTTGGAAGTATTTTTTGTTTGTTTTTGCTAAGACAGGGACAAGATGAGAAGTACTTTGAAATGTTTTCCATAATGTGCACTGTTTGCGTGTTTGTGTGTGTGTGTCTTGTACGTTTGTTGCCCTGAGCTTATTCATTGGCTTTGTCACCAAGATATGACACTCAGCAGTTTTGATGCCATTTCACAAACTCATCCCTACCTTGGACCCCATAAACTATAGACCCATTACCTTGATGATTTTTGTACATGTAAGTTTTTAGTTTGTGATCTGTATCTGTACTTTATTATCATGCATACTGAGTAATTCACTATACGTTGGTCTAAACCTGTTTGAGATAAAGTATCTGATCCCTAGCCCTAAGCAGCATTCTACCTTCACCCAGCACGATGCCTCAATATAGACAAAAAATGATTGACTTCAACAATTGGCTTAGCTTTTGGTGTCAATCTGGGGGGAATCCAGTATCTGTCAGCCTGGAAAGACATGATCGACAGACCATGTTACTTTGCCAGAGATGGTCTTCATCTGTCACCTCTTGGCTTTCTGTTACTGGCTAAGGTACTTGCCTCCTTTGTAGTGCCTTTTTTAGGCAATGTCATAACAACAAAATTTCCAATATAAAAAATCCACTCAATACAAACTCAAGGTTATTCTTCTTAATGCTAGGAATCTAAATAGGAAACTGCAATCCCTGGAAGCACTCCTTACCTTGGAAGATGCTGATGTCTGTGCAGTCTCTAAGACATGGTTCAAGGCCACAGATGGCACCCCTGCTGTGCAAGGCTACAATACCTTTCACACATTCAGACCTCAAAACGAGCATGAAAGAACCAAAGGTAGAGGTGGGTTCATCTTCATTTAAGACAAATATACCTCTAGACAGTAAAACTCTCTTGAGCTCCTCTAGGTCCAACTAACAGGTAAAAACCCCCTTCCACATCCTCGTGAGCTACAGGTCCCCCACCATGAACCAAGAAATACACATTGCCTACCAGGACTTACTAGAGTCCCTCACTATACAGCCAAACACCTTGGTCATGGGTAATTTCAACTATCCTTCCATCGATTGGGAGACATACATAAGCACAAACATGCTCGCCATGAGGTTCCTGGACTTTGTTAATGCAAATGCTTTGAAACAGATAGTCTGCAGCCCCACAAGGGGCTCAAATGTCCTAGACTTAGTACTCACCAATATGGGGGGGGGTCACTGCACTATCCCCTGTGTGTTGCCCTCCCTGGTAAGGTCTTATCATAAATCAGACTCATTCAAAGTATCTATCAGACCTGACCTGCACACAGGAGCAAAAAAAAAAAAAAAATTAAAACCTTCTCCAAAGCAAACTACAGCCTAGTAAGTGAAGGTATAAAAAGTTTCAAACCCTCTGCTATCACAGCCGACAACTACTTCTATGCAGAGGTCTACACAAATGCCCTGTACATGCACTTATACAACTGTATAAATTTAGCTGTATCTGAACAGATCAAAACCAGTTTCTCATGAAAAAACAAGCCACCCTGGTGGACCTCAAATATAAATAGGTTATATAACAAGAGGAAGTAACTGAAGCCTAAAAGCAAGAGATAACTCACTCAGCAGAGGAAGAACACTTTCCACAGCTTGAACAAGCAAATCAGACATCTTGTAAAGTCCTCTAAAGCTAATTACAAAGCTAAATTAGTAACCCTAGCTAAGGATAATCACAGAGCATTATTTAGCTATGTCTGAAATCTAAAAAGGAAGGCCTAGCTTTGTGCTGAATTAGTATTGGATGGTACCACTCATACTGAACCAGAGCAAATTGCCAACCTGCTAGTTGACAGATTTGGCGCAAACATCACCCCCCCCCCCCCCGTCCCCACCAGCCATACCCCAATGCATACCTGACACCAGTCCTCTGTATAATATCTCCAGAGAGCAGGTCCTATCCATGTTCTCCAAGGCCAAAAACACAGCCTCTATGGGACCAGATAACATCCCAGGCTGCTTACTAAACAATCTAAATCAAGACCTAGGAGAAGCACTTGCTGCTGTCTTTAACCACAGCCTGAGTAGTGGCTTTATTCCAGCAGAGTGAAGAACAGCAACATTAATTCCCTTGCACAAAGGAGGCCCATCAACCAAACCTTGGAACTATAGACCCTATAGGTCTGACCAGCCTCATCTGCAAGGCCATGGAAACAGTCATCATGGACCTTATCAACAAGGACATAGGCAACCTTCAAACTCTCAACCCCACCCAACTTGGCTTCATTAAGGGTAGATCATGCTTATTAAACCTGGTAGAGTTCTTCGAGAATGTCACCAAAGCCCTGGATGAAAGCAGAACAGTGCATACCGCCTACCTTGACTTGGCCAAGGCCTTTGACACAGTGCCCCACTCAGGTATCTTTGAGAAACTCTCCATCTGGGGATTAACCCTTACGTCACTAGATGGATAGCCAATTGGCTCACCAACAGAACTCATACTGTCAAAGTTGGGGATTCCACCTCTACCAGTAGACCAGTCACCAGTGGCATACCACAAGGATCTGTGCTAGGCCCCTTACTGTTTGGAATATTTTTCTTGGAAGTCCAGGCTAAAGTAGACAGCCTGTGACTTACCAAGTTCACTGATGATTGCAAACTGGGCGCAATCATTGAGTTCCCCCCAATGATGTCAGCATATTACGAAAGGGACTAATACAGGCAAGTGATTGGTGCAAAAGCCAAGGACTAAAACTTAACACAAAAAAATACACTATTATCCCCTTTCACAGAGAGGAATTCCCTGCTAACTACAATATTGATAGCACCCCCAAGCACAAACCCAGTGGTGAGAGATTTGAGTACACAGGTTGATAGAAATCTAAACTTTGATCACCATATGTCTGCAGTGGTAAGGAACACCTTCTACATTGCACATCTCATTAGTAAGGGCATAGCATCCAGGTCTAGGAATGTTATAATCCCCTTGTACTCGACCCTCATCAGACCAATAATAGAGTACAGGGCTCCCTTTTGCATGTATCTCACTAAACACCTGCAGCAACTGGAGAGACCACAGAGGTTTCTCACAAAGATAATTCAGGGCCTCCAAAACATTACCTATGTGTATAGACTGAAGGCCCTGTCACTGTTCTCTGTATCTTATAGGCTGATGAAGCGACTTGTGCCTGGGCTACAGAGCAATCTCTAACTCTGCCCTAATGGAAATGCTGCATATCCGCCAGTCAAATGAGACAAGATTCATTGCTCTAGGTATCTTAACCTAGCCTGCAACATTAACAGAACATGAGCAGGGTTCTGTTGTGTTTACTCAAGCTTAAAAGTTTATTACGCTGAATGAATTTATGAAATTCAGTATAGAATGTTCTTACAAAATACTATAATATTTTATGTACTTATAGGTTTGTATGAATGCCCCTTTTTGATTGTTTTTTATATATTAATAATTCTCCACTTTGTGCTTAAAAATTCTTTTAAAGTATATGTAAATATCTTTATAAATATGTATATGCCTTTTAACAATCAGTTTTAAACTTGTGATGTAATGCATATTATTGGTCATGTGATTTCTTGGTTATATAAGGAGAAGCTTTACTGTTTGAATTTGTCTGAAGAAGTTCATTTGATTTGAGTGAATGAAAGCGCTCAAAGATTAAAGTTTTGGTTTGCCTTTGGAGCTGTGGCCCCTTGTTACTTATTTTATTAACAGAACATGCTGGAGAGACAGCTATGTCTCCAAGAGATTGCCACTTCTCTAGAATAAACTCCCAGTTCATGTGAAGCAGAACACCTCAATGACCCTCTTCAAGCACAACCTGGGCAATTGGATGGGAGACCGTAAATTTATCCCAAGGTAGTACCTATGTTCCTTATGTACAGGGGTAGCCAATGCTGATCATAGGCTCGCTTTGTAAATAATGACTATCTAACCAAGGTCAATTAGGGTAACTCAGGTATAACATGGCTAGGCTTGTAAAGGCTGTAGGGCCATTAGCTTAGTAATCTCCTATGAACCCATGAACCTATGAGCACATGTATATGTGCGCATGTCACATGGCCACAGAAGTGTGAAATATATCTTTATCAACTTTTGTCTTAGCGCTATGTTTTTAAGGATTCTTAGCATATACAGTTTTACCCAAGAAGTAATCCCTCAGTACAAAGTATTCTGCCTCGGCATGTAGAGTGGATAATGACTAGGAGCATATGTAGTGTATGACTCACAGGAATTGGAGAATGGTATACTTTCTTTGTGGGGTTTATCCAGAGCTAGCAACTGCACTGAACACATGGACAGAGAGTAACTGTAAAAGGCCAACAAATACTGTTGTAATTTATCAGACACAGCTTAGTTGTTTTGTGGCTGTGACTTGAACCTACCAAGATCTGGATGTTCTCCCCATATATGGATTTTTTTCCCTGGTACTCCAGGTTCCTCCAACTTCCTAAAAACATACTGGTTAACTGGTTACCTTAAAGTGTCCATTCATACTGTATTTGCCTCTGATATTGTGACCTGAGTCATGGCAGAAAAGGGTCTGTGGAATAGTTTGCTTACCTGTTAATGACTTAATAATTAAATAAATGTGCCCTGTGTAGCATGCTGAGCTCTGTCCTGTTTGCAGTAACACTATCAGGAGGTTATATTGTGTTCTCGACTCATAGTAAGTGATTATTCAGACACCTACAGAGCAGTGGAGTATTTTAATCCCAGGATATGTTTGGATTTCAGTAGCCTTTTGTTCTCTCTCTCTCTCTCTCTCTCTCTCTCAGCTATTCCACTGCATGTAAAGTTGCTATCACCTCCCTTGGCAAAATGTTCTGACTGAATGATGCATATAATTTTCTTCCTCATTTTTACCTCTACTGCAAGGTGACAGCAGGACATCTGCATTGCGAAGGATTAGAGACACTTATGGAGATTTAAATCAGGTTAATGACAGCCCATTTCTGTTTTTTAATTGTAACTGCTGCTTTAACTGTTCCTTTGTGCTTTGTCCCAGCCATGGAATGCCTATGCAGTCAAACTTAACCTCAAATTGACTGTTTAATTACAAAATTCCACTTATTCTGTAGTGAAGCATTGATATAATCACAACCCTTTCTATCTAGCTCACTTGTTTCATTTGCATTTCGTTTCACTCTAGTTTCTTCCCCAGTTTCCCACCAGTCCATCTTTTTCCAGTCCTCTTCCTGTTGTTTCTGCTCCCCCTCCAATCCACAAGTCTCTTGCTATCAGTTCCACTCCTCTCAGCTGATACTTCATGCAAGAATTATAATGACTGAGGAAAAGTACTTTGCAGTTTACTGCAGGGGACTTCAACTGTCATCTTCTGCCCATGTGATCAACCTTTTTAAATCCTTCCTTAGATTCTTCACCTGCTCTGCTATATCTCTGTTTGTGCCACTTGTGGAACAGACTGAGACAGCTGGCTGTTCTCTCAGATATGTCACTGAAGACTTAACTGAACTAGTCACTTCACTTATTCCTGTCATCCCATCTCTCACATCAACCCTCCATGTTCTACCCCTCAAACATGCATATGTCCAGTACCTCAGTTTAATTCCTATCCTCAGCCCTGCTAGTTTTTGTAGCAGATCTCTCTGCAGAACTGAATCAAAGGCCTTGATGAAGACCAGAAAAAACATCAATTTCATTTTATTATTTTTATTTATTTTATTTTATTTTATTTGGTTGTTAACTGGGTAAGCTCACTAAGCAGAGCAGAGGAACCTGTGAGAATATCTAGTTAAATGATTTATTTAGTCATAAAGTGTCCAAGTGGAAACTGAAGAAATCTAATTCTGGACTGTAGGATAAAGCTCATTAGCAATTTGTATCCTCGATCATCTGGACTGTCCTGCCACACCAGCTGCTTATAGCCATAATCTTCTGTATTAAACTGCCTTGCCAATGGAAAAAAATTGGTATTTCCCTGGCATCTAAATCAGGCTTAATTCACTCTGTCTTTTGATCATAAAGCCATGTTGATTGTTAACCTCTAGAAATGCAACCATTCTACGTTCATCATTAGATCACTGTTACAGTAGCATAAAGCTATATGGGACATACCCTGCCAAAGAAAAGATGTGCAGACAGTATACAAATACTTCTGGATGCTTTCCCTGCAAACCATATGTATGTTGGACTATAAGAGTGTTGATGTAAAGGTTAATGCACTATAGCCAAATGTCTGAACTTTCTTGCCATTGAAGAGGTCAGTCAGGCATCATATCTACATTGCAACTTTCAGTTTCAGCAGATGGCTCATACTTTAACTTTCTGAGCAGAGAGGTACTCCTTTGGGGACCTTCCTTATATTGTTTTTTAATTAAAAAAATTATATTTTTTATCTTATGCCCAGAAGAAGAGGCAAATGTGCCTATAGTAGACAAATCCATTTAAGGATTCCCATGCAGCCTGTCTCTTCTGTTTACCGGAATCTCACAATGTCCATTTTTGTGAAATTTGTCTTTCTTTTTTCTCAAAGACCATCCAGCCTGAATCTCTTTTTTGGAGAATCAATTTCCTAAGGCCTTCATAGCTACCCAATCTTCTTCCTCAGACATCCCCCTTCAGGGAAAGAAAAAGAAGAAAACCAATAGAGAGGATTTGGAAGGAACCCAGCCTTCCTCCTTGGTTTTCCAGTTTGGGTATGACAAATCTGCTGTTGCCATTATGGAGCCTCAGACCATAAGTCTGTTCTTGGTGACCCTTCTGGTGTTGTTCCACTGAAAGCTGCTATGGGACAGAAATTAAGCACATCCATGAAGACTAGACATCAGGCTACAACTGGGAAGGGAGAACATTTTCTTTTCTTTGGATCCCCACTTAAGAAAGAAAAATATCAACCTCCACAAACACATTTGGTAATCACAGATGTCACAGTAAAGTGGTACATAAATGAATGCTGGGTCAGATCTTATCCCCCTGTGTAAGCTTGCCATAATTGTCTGGGAGGCAGCATCTCAACAATTTCTCTGTGCAGTCAACTTAACATCCCATCAGAGGAAAATAGTGTTGTAGACTCTGAGCAAAGCCAGGATAAACCCTCATGAATGGATGTTACACCCTGAGGTTACCCAAAAGATTATTCCCCGGGGTGGAGTTCTCCAAGTAAATCTTTTGGCCTCTGTTCACAACAGACAGTTGCATGAGTTCTGTTCCAAGGCTCCTGGCAAACAGGCCTGGAAAATAAAGGCCCTTTCTTTCCTTTAGATAAGAATGTCCCTTTATGCTTCATCCCTTTTCCTCTGATAACAATTCTTCTGGTAACTCCCTTTTGGGCCAGACAGCACTAATTCTACTTTCTTGTGCACCTGACCAGGGGCATTTACCAAAAATTTCCTCACAGAGTATATCTAATAACACAATACAAAGGATATCTCATCCACTCCAACACTCTAAACCTGAACTTGACTGTTTAGATGATAGTTTTTTGCTCCCATTAAGGCACATTTTTTACAGAGGATGTGCAACAGGTATCTGCTACTAGAAAAATTGTATTTAGCCAAGCAGAAAAGATTTTCTAGTTGGTGATGTACCACAGACTAAGACCCATCCTAGGCTGGGACACCACTGGTTCTGCAGTACCTGTGTGGATTATTCAATTCTAGCCTCTCTTACACTTCCATCAACGTGTACCTTCCAGCCATTTCAGCATGTCTGCCATTAGATCATCACTTATTTATAAGTGAAACAGTTTTTAAAAAGCTGTTGCATATTAGACCATCTAGGAAATATGTGGCTTCATCACAGGATCTCAGTTTTATTTTTAAGAAACTAACTTTACTTCCATTTGAACCTTCTGGTAGCTCTTCCCTAAAGTTCCTCATCTGGAAGACAGTTTTACTCATTGCAGTGATCTCTGCTAGAGTATTTTAGTTACAGGCCTTAATGTATGTTCAGCCCTTTTTGGTGTCTCATAATGATAGAGTGACTGTTAAAAATAACCATTCATTTCTGCCTAATGTGGTATCTGAGTTCACTCTGAATTAGTCTGCTCACCTTCCTGTATTATTTCTCCAGCTTAAAAACAATGGAGAAAAACTACTGCATTCCCTAGATGTTCACAAACATCTCACTTGGACAAGACAAAACACTTCAGAGTGACTGATCAACTCTTTATTTTGTATGAAGGTAAGAAGAAAGGGCAAACAGTTTCTAAACAGATTATATTGAAATGGTTATCAGAGGCTATTCAGTTCTGCAGTCCTCACCATGGAAAAAGCCCCTCTCAGAATATTAAAACACATACCTCTAGAACTATGGCCGCTTCTGTTTTTTTTCTTTTGTTTTGATTTTTGGAAAAAATAAAACTCTAGAGTCATTCTTGATGTTGCAATCTGGTCCTCAGTGCACACTTTCACTGAACATTACAAGAATTGATTTCTTATTCCAGACAGAAGAAGGTTTGCCAAGGTTAGTCTCTAGTGCCTTCTGGAAACTGGTCCTACATCATCTACCCTACCTGTCTAAGCTTTGGTAGTTGTGTAGCTCTGTGCTTCTGCAACAGTGATCTACAGTTATGTAAGAAAACTTACCATAACGGTACATATTCAAATAGATCACTGCTGCAGAGCTAACATCCTTCATCCCTCCAACCCTATTTTCTAATTTGTTATGTATTTCTTTACCCAACTACTGTCCCTTGACTGTTGTGGGGTTCCCTTAGCCTTCTTTCTGTTTTAGTTTTCCATATTTCCTATTGCAGCTTCCCATACCTAAAGCAAGAATCTTCTGAATTTTGACGTCTGTACATCCCCTTTTATAGCCACAATTTTGCCCTCCATTGGATATATTATGTGCAAAGAAGGCATCCAAAAGCTTTTGTATATAGGCTGGCATCTGATCCATGACAGGATTTGTCCCATATAGATTTATGCTATTGCAACAGTAATTTATTAAAACATCTTCTGTTATAAGTTTTTATGCACAGCTGTACTTTCTCTCAGGATTCTCTCCATGATTTTCTCTACCATGTTGTTAAGCTAAACAGGGGTATCACTTATGTCAGCTTCTACTCTTCAGGTATTTCTACAGCACTGAATTGTCTGAATATTTCCATGAAGGTATCCGAATTGTCTGAACATTTCCATGAAGGTATCCGAGTTGTCTGAACATTTCCATGAAGGTATCCGAATTGTCTGAACATTTCCATGAAGGTATCCGAGTTGTCTGAACATTTCCATGAAGGTATCCGAATTGTTTGAACATTTCCATGAAGGTATCCGAGTTGTCTGAACATTTCCATGAAGGTATCCAGCAGCATACTAGTCAGATTTCAGAATTCCTTGGGGACGTGCCCCATCTGGTCTCTCTGCCTTGTCCTCTGAGCAGCAAATTCCCTGTCCATGTCATCCCATTTTCTCTTGGTGTATGAGTACCGCCCTGCCCACTCAGTCCCACCTTTCTCACCCACATGGCACCTCTCTAGCTTTCCTTAATGAAGTCTGAGGCTGAGTATTCGTTCAGCGGCTCTGATTATTTTCCTTATATTCATTGATTTCTCCCACATCTTTACTTAGTTTGATCTTCTCTTCTTCCTTCCAGCTGTATTCCTAACAGCGATAGCATGCATTCCTTTCAGCTGTATTCCTAACAGTGATAGCATGCATTCCTTCCAGCTGTATTCCTAACAGTGATAGCATGCATTCCTTTCAGCTGTATTCCTAACAGTGATAGCATGCATTCCTTCCAGCTGTATTCCTAACAGCGATAGCATGCATTCCTTTCAGCTGTATTCCTAACAGCGATAGCATGCATTCCTTTCAGCTATATCCCTAAAAATAATATCCTGCATATAGTGCAGGGTGCATGCAATACTGATCTTCATGTATTGTCTAGAGAACTAAGATCTTCAGATGCTTGCCATCCATCCTTTGAGCTGATTGAAAATCCAGAAAGATAGAAGATCTCAGATCTGTCTGTCATACAAAATCTGATTAGATATAATTAGCCTGTGGCTTCATTTCTAGAGTTCCATTTATTAAAAAACAGTGTGTAAGCTTGTACTGGACATGTAAAGAACAACAAACATCACCTTATACTTTTGAAAGATTCTTCACAATTAAAGAAAATTAGTAAAGATTTTCTACTAGCCAGTGTAATAACTTGAAAAAGTCATTACATTTTTGACTGGAGAGTGTTGATCTTGTAACACAGTATTTGGATTATCTAGAATAATTTTGCAGGTATACTATGCATAGTGGTGTGTTTTTTAATGATTTTCATAATTATTTCTTATACAGTGAATAGTTTTCTGCTCAGAAGCTGAAGACAAAAAGATAAAAGACAAAAGTACAGCTATTTTTGAAAGACTAGAAGAATCAGTTATTCACAGCAATCTGGTGTACATACCAACAATTACTTTCAATGTTTAAGCTTCCTTACTGCCAGGTGTTAATGTGAGAAATCTGATACTTGTTTGGCAACATTAATCACAACTTAATTTTAAAATCATAGTTATATGTAGCAAAAACACGACAAAGAACACGAAATGAAGAACTCATTTGTATATACATTTACCCTTGAGTCTTTGTGTGTGTGTGTGTGTGTGTGTGTGTGTGTGTGTGTGTGTGTGTGTACATGCATGCATGGGTTGCAGTTGGCTGAATTGTATATGCCTGATAGCAATAAGCTAAAATACGTTACGGTGGACACTATCCTTTCATTCTTTTGAACATATTTTTGAGGTGCAAGCAGTCAGTACAATGACTATAATTCTTGAATTTGTGTGTGTGGGGTTGCTATAGATTACAACTTGTATGACAGTAGTGAGGTGAAATGCATTATTATTGCCATTATTTATTTATTTGATCATATATGGATATCTGAGGTGTACATGGCCAATAAAGTGGCCATAATTGACAGGTAAGCAGTCTGTGGTTGAAAGTGACTCACCTTTCCTATTATTTTATGGCATTTAAATAGTCACTGATTTTCTTGTCAGGGCTTGTACATGTGTGAGTGAAGCAAACCAAAAATCCATTATTGTTAACCAACACTGCTGACATAGGGTTTTATAATCCTCTGACTATAACCTAGGTGCTCAGAGTCTGATTAGCAACTTGGATGACTGCTGGAGCTGATTGAGGGAACATAGCATTACTAGCTTGCCTATCTTTGGAGGAGAGGGAATGGGATACTTACCTGTAATGCATGGTCCTGTGCTAGAGTCCCTGGTGGAGATGAGAGAACATGTGAGAGTGCTGGCTCCTTCTGTACAAGGTAGACTTGAGGAGTTTTATCACTTTGTTACTGCCTATAAGAATACCCCTGATGACTGCCTAAATTGTAGCCTGTGTTTGGCTGCTGTCCCTGGTGATGGTAGAGCAAGTGGGCCAGTTTTTTTTTTTTTTTACTCACTCACTGTCAGATATCTGCGCTGCACTCTGTTAAATAAGTGTCTATAAACCCCTCATATCTGAAATTTGAAATTAATACTTTTTCAAAAGAACCTCTGGAATGTCTTAAAAAGAAGACCACTGCTGGAAAACTAATTAGAACATGCAGTGGCATGTGACTGAAAACATGGCCAAAGTTGATCCAAATTAATTATACTGTCACCTGCACACTAGTTACTCTCACCCATTCATCTGCTTCCTGCAGTCCCCTCTCTTTTATTTGAAGTCACCAGCCTCCACTGAAAATTAATATTATGCACATGTTAAATGTAAGTAACATTTTTGTCATTACAACTAAGCTGTAGTAGTCTAGGTTTGTGAAACTGAGTTACCGTAAAGATAACATTTAGCAGCTAATACTTTCACATCATAAGAATGTAAAGAAAAAGGATTGCAGTTCCAACAACATACATCTTTATAGAACTCAACACTTTCCATATTGCAGTCCTAAATGATAAAAATTCAAGCAGTACCCATACAAGTGCACACAAATTGTAACAATGTATCTTTTTTAGCACCAGCTCAGCCTGCATCCATCAACAAAATATAACAACCACGATACTCTGCATTCTGACACTTTTAATACTTGACACAGTGCCACATTGAATTTGAAATCCTGCGTATCCACTTGGCTGAATAGCTATAAGAACATAGTAACATAGTGGGTTTGGCATGTAGTCACTGGGGCCACAAAATGCTTGACATTTAAACACCCTTAATGAACATATTAAAAATAGTGCTCAGCATTTTTTCCAGAGCAGACAATTAATCCCAAGGATGAATTTGTGGCTACCCATCCATTCATTTAAGCTTGCTTTGAAAGTGGCCATAGTATTGCTGCATTTGGTACATAGCGTAGGTTTGTTTCATAGGTGGGAATGCATTAGGTTATAAACCTATATCTTCAGTGAATTTTGTTGCACATTAAAATTTTGTGTATGCATGTTTTACATTATGCTGTCCTGCTAAGGATAAAGGAGTTTAGTGAGGGCTGGCTGCTTTGTGACATTGGAGGCTAGATATAGGATACTGTGAAGACACAAGTAGACCACAGTATAAAAAGATATTCAAGCTAATCTGTCAGTAGCTTAAGAACCTTGAATTTCTTAGAAATCTCTGACGCCTTTCTAGTTGGTTAATGTGCTTTATTTGGTATGTGCCAAAGGGGGGTACTATATTCAATAATGGGTCCAATAAGAGAGCGTACAGTGGAATAATAATATCTTTAGAGCTACAGAATAGACTTCTGGATAGATTGAAAGATTTGCTAACTATGCTAATTTTTTTGCTCCTACTTTGGCTGACATTCAAGCTACCTCCCTACCCCCTGTTATCTGACCAGCAAGTTTCTTCCTGGTGG
Source organism: Protopterus annectens (assembly GCF_019279795.1). Lineage (NCBI taxonomy): Eukaryota > Metazoa > Chordata > Ceratodontiformes > Protopteridae > Protopterus > Protopterus annectens. Next base: position 740,831,413 of record NC_056739.1, read on the forward strand.
ATCCTCTGTGTTCCCTTTGCTGGGAAGATTTCTCCTTTAAAAGTAGTCCTACTGCAAAGCAGGCTGTAATGGGCTAGGTTTTCTGCTGGGTAAGCACTGAGATGTGCTGGAGGAGAGACCAAGGTTTGATCATGTGGAGAATGCTCCTCCTGGCTTATCTCCCTGATCGCATCATACTGGCAATGAGCTGACCTTGTTAAGTGCAAATCCCACCCTAGTAATAGAATTCCTCTGAGTCCAGTGTAGCATCATGTCATTTGGGCTCCAGCCTCTACCAGGGCCCATTCAATAATGTCAGGCCTGCCATTCTCCTCCCGTATAGGCACACCTATCCTCCCTGTCTCTCTGTCAATCATCCAGGCAGCTAATCAAATGGTGGTTGTTCAAGATATAGTCAGAGATTTATCTTTCTATGGCTACAGAGCAATTTGTTTATATGATAGTGACAATTATTTGCTGGCCAAACAGTACTACGTTACATTTCTTAGAATTATGTTTGAGACTATTGTTCTGATTATCAGGTGTGGGTATAGTCCAGCCCATGTTGTGGTATCAGAGGAGTAGCTGAATTTTTTTTTATAGTTATTCATGTTTTTTCTTATTTTGCTGTGCAACATATTCATACATGTTTCACCATATAGGCTCATTCTTAAACGACATTATTCTTACAACAGACAGTCAGTAACTGAGATGTTGGTAAACGTCATAGGTGGAGAAAGCTGACTTCAACTACTTCCATGGGTGGAGGCTTTTTGGGAATTTTTTTTAGCATGTTTTTAAGAGATGTAGCAGGTTAGTCATGTAGAAGACTCTGAAGATGGGCACATTAGGTAACAAGGATGTACCAAAAGGCCTAAAGAAAAAGGTGACTGATTCGTGGATGGATTTTTCTAGTTATAAAGTAATGCAGGGTGAATTACAGGCTGGAGTTAAATTTTGGAGCCGTAGTAGAGAGTTTAACAATTTACTCCATGGTACTTGCATTAATTAAGTCCGTGAAATGATAAGCATATTTATTTTATTTTTTTAAACACTTTTGCTAAATTATCACTTAAGACATAGCAGACATATCTTAACAAAAAAACAAAACAAATCATATTAACATTTTTCCATTTATATATATTATACATCACATATCTTTTTTTAATTATTTTTTATTTTACATTTGTTTACCGGGATGGTCAATTGGGCTGAAAAAAGCCCTTTTTCAGTGGAGGCCTGAGGAAAAAAGCTCCACATTAAGAATAACAAACAAAGTTACAATAAAAAAACTGCATAGGTATGCATGTCTATAAACATAAACCTTCTAGTAAGACAGTCAAGTATATTTACAACTTATGGAGGCATGCTCCATAAACCCAAAAACTTTAAATCAGGAATGTAACAAGTAGGTACTGCATTGATAGTATGTCAATAGCAAAAATTTCAATGTACAATTTGTTGAAGAGTTTACATCTTAAATAAACATATTTAGAATTTTAATGAGTAGGTAAAAAAATTCTTCCATTTGAGTCTAGCAAACAGGTGGCAAGGTAAAAGCTAGTAAACAGTATTAGTAATACAGAAAGTAGAGGAGGTGTGCAGTATGAACTGATAGGGAGGAACAGCAGTAGAGTCTTAATAGACAAGAAATAGAACTGTAGAGTAGTGAAACTACTCAGGCATTATTGGCAAAAAGAGAGCTGAGAGTATTACAGTAGTGTAGTCTAGTGACAGACAAAAAAGTACTGTAGAACAAGTGTAGTAAAACTGTGGAAGCTTGGTGGAAACTGGAGAGGATGAGAGGGGAGGGGTTATAGAAATGGAACAGAGAGTAAGATAGTGAGAGGACAGAGAGGGTGAAAAGCTGTTAGAGAAATTAATAAGGGCTAGTGTGTGAGAATGAAGATGAAAAAGGAGCTAAGAGAGGAGGGATAGCTCATCCAGGATTGGTACAGGAGCAGAGCCAGTTGTTGGTGAGGTGTTCTTTCAGTAGTGTTTTAAACTTTAGCGTGTTGTTGGTATTGATTATTGTTTGGGGTATGGGGTTCCAGATTTTGGATATCTTGTTTGATATAAGGGAGTCTAAATGGAAATTGTTGGATTTGGTTACTTCTAAAATAAGTTTGTTAATTGTTCTTGGGGATCTTTCGCTATTATAGAGATGATAAGTTTTTTTAGGGCTGGGCAGTTGCTAGGATGATGAAAGACATTGTGTGTAAAACTTGGTTGAAAGTTAGTGGGTTTGGTAGTTCCAGCCCTTTTAGTTGGTGCAGTGGGTTGCAGTGGTGTGATCTGTTAGGAGGCCAGTGGCAAATTTTACTATTTTGTTGTAGCATGATTCCAGCTTATTTAGGCTGATTTCCTAAGATTAGTGAATATAGGTGAGGCATAAAGAAGGGAAGAAAGTAGGTTTGTGTTGGCTATGACTTTTCTGGTGGTATTAGCGAGGAAAGGTTTGACTCTATAGAGTGAGCCTAGTTTGAATTGTACCTTTGTGATAGTAGTAGCTAGATGCTTATCAAATCTAAGATTGTTGTCAATAGTAATGCCAAGGAGTCTGGTATATTCATCAGGTTCTATTTTAGTGTTATTAGTGGAGCAGATGATGAAGGTTCATAGGTTCATAAGTTGGTACTAGGATATTGGCCCTAGGGCCTATACAAGCCTAGCCATAACAATTCCCTGGCTATTTCTTCCCACAATATTTACTTCCCTGGACCCCTGTCTAACAGGGCGACTGACGTGATCCCCGGGGTGAATTTCCTATCTCCCATCCAATTGTCAAGGTTCCTTTTGAAGAGGGCCATAGAGGTGCTCTGCTTGACATGTATGGGCAGTCTATTCCAGAGTCTGGGGAGTCTCTGGGTCAGGAACCTATCCCTCCAGCATGTTTTGTTCATTGTGATGACAAGGTTTAGATCCCTGGAGCGTGTAGCTCTGAGGGATTTGGATTTCTTTAAGTGTAGCATGTCCAACAGCTCTGGGTTTGATGGGTCTATATCAGAACATCGAAAGTTCATACTTTTGAATGTTCTTACATCGACCCCTATTCAGCAAATGCTGAAAATAGCGAAACGACAGATAATCAAATTTTTTTCCTAGGGAAAGACTTTGGTTGTCCGTTTCTGTCATTTCGCTATTTTCAGTGCTGTGGTGGAAAGTTACGGGTTGGGTTCAGGTAAGTGTGATTGGGTGTGGGTTAGGTGAGTTAGGGTTAGGGTGCGAGGGAGGTATGTGTGTGATTGTGTGGATGTGAGGGTTAGGGCGGGTTAGGTGAGTTAGGGTTAGGGCACGGGTGAGGTGAGTGTACAATAGTGACGGACCTTAGGGTTAGGGTTTGGGTTAAGGTAAGTGGATAGTTAGTGGTGTTTGTACAGTTTAGTGTAGGGTTAGCTGTAAGATGTTGGGTGTATGTGTGTGGATTGCTGTTTGTTTGGTGAGCTTGTGTTGTGTGTATGTGTTTTGAAACAGAAAATTTTTTCCCTAGGAAAAAATTTGCTGTTCTGAATGTTCAATGTTGTCAGCGTTCGCTGATTAGGGGTCGATGTAAGAACATTTGAAAATGTGAACTTTCGGTGTTCTGATATTGACCTGGGTTTGATATGGCCTTGTATGTTAAGCAGAGATTGCCTCTGAGTAGACAATATGCGACAGAGTATAGCTGGAGTTTTTTTAGACGGTCAGCATAGGGCATCTGGTTTAGGCCTGTGATTCTTTTAGTGAGGTATTTCTGCAGCTTTTCCAGTTGTTGCAGATGTCTCGAGAGGTACATACTGTGATGGCCGTGTCCTGGCCCAGCAATCAAGGAGCCTCAATCCTCACCACTAACACCAGGGAGGCCGTCTCATAGAAGAGGAAAGGATAAATTAATATACACAGTAAAGTACAATTTCCCTTAAGTGCACACAGAGATCACAGTCAGTCTGGGGCTGGTTGCTCCTTTGCTCACCAGGTCCCCAATAAGACTCCCCACTGGCACAGCTATAGGCTCCAAGTCTCAGCCTAACTAGGCAAGCTAAAATGTCCAGTACCTTCTCTGTCCAACCAGTGCTTCGTGTCCCTGCCAAGTAGCTGACACAGCACACACACACACACACACACACACACACACATACACACACACACTTTGAGATTAGTATTTATACAACTTCACAGACACTCCTGTGAAAGGCTGACACAGATTCTCCAACTGTGCCCCTTTACCCAGACTATATGGTAGTAATTACTGCCACCACCCAGTTAATAATATCAGCTACTAAAAGGCCCTTAAAAGGGTGTCCAATTATTACTGTGCAATATTATTATCCAATGGTAGTATGACTAACAGTCAAGTCTTACTTTAGAGTGGCCTATTACAATAAACTCTATAAATATGCAATGTACTCCAGAGCTTATCTCTACACAAAACAGCCACAGGTAGAAGGTTTTAAAAATATTTAATAACAAATAATTAAAACACAAGACAAAACTACTACACCACAGAGATATCTAAGAGTTCAGAGATCACACAGAGACTTAAAATAATACAGTAGTATAGGTCTGATTTCAAAGAAAAATACCTAATTAATCTTTACTAGCTTTAATTATTCCTACAAGAAATCACAGTGCTAAAACTTACATGTGAGCATAAGGCAGAGTGCTGATAACTTATATGTCCAAAATGTTCTTAGTCTCTTATGAGAAATAGTATTTAAACATTACTAACAAACATGTTTGCTGGGTCCGTCCCAAAATTGCATCATTTTTGACACTTATGTTTTCCCAGGCAAACAAACTGCATTATTTAGCAATCTAACACCTGCACAGAAACTTACAACAATAGAAGACATTTCACATGTATATTCTAACAGAAACTAGAGCAATAAAGCACCTTCCACATCTAAATTCTGGTCATAAACTTTAGCCTTAAAACAATGGCATGAAACCTTCCTCCAGCCGCAGTAGAGCTGAATTCTGACATGAAAGGGTCACAACATGCTTCAATGGGCCAGTAGAGTGCGATGTTGTCACAAATTTTGCAGTTCCACATTTCACAGTGTTCGTTACACTCAAGAAACATGCCTGCATTTTACATTTATTATCAAGAAAACATGCCTGTATTTTACATTTATTTGTACAGTTGATAGAATTATGTATCAAATTCTATTTGACTAGGCTGGCAGCCTTCACCCATCTCTCCCCAATTGTCACACATACTAAACGGGGCGTGGTATTCTATAATGGGTCTAATGAGGGATGAGTACCAGTGGGACAATGACATCCTTTTTTCTGGATGAAAAGCCCTTACTGTCTGCATGGGTGTCATGAAGTTTGTCACATAGAAGGATTTCCTGACTGTTGTGGTAATGTGGTTATTGAAGTTGAGACCACTGTCCACCTGTGTCCCTAAGTCTCTTATCACACTTTTGGTGTTTAGTGTACTGTCACCTATGTGGTAATTCATGGGTACATGTTTTTTCCCAAAGGGGATAACTATACATTTCTTGGCATTGAGCTTGAGCCCATGGCTCTGGCACCAAGCATCTGTTTCTGTAAGGCCCTTTTGTAGAATATCCACATCATTTGGCTCCCAGTTTGCAGTCATCTGTGAACTTTGTTAGCAGAGTCCCTTAGTGTTGGCCTGTACTTCAGAGAAGTAGATGCCAAACAAGAGTGGTCCCAGGACTGAACCCTGAGGTACTCCACTTTTCTATTGTCTGGAGCTGGATTTGGAGTTGGCTACTTTTACAGTCTGGGTTCTGTCATTAAGCCAGTTGGCAACCCATCAAGTGACATAGGGATTAACGCCCAGCTTAGTAAGTGTATCTATGATTCCAGAGTGGGGAATGGTTTCAAAGGCCTTGGCGAGGTCCAGATAGGCTGTGTGGACCACCTTACCCTCGTCTACAGCTCTGGAGACTGATTCGAAGAAGTCAATCAGGTTCAGGAGATAAGATCAGCCCTTCACGAACCCATACTGGGTGGAGTCCAGTGTTTGTAGGTTGCCAATGTCTTTGTTTATAAGTTCCATGATAATACATTCCATGTCCTTGCAGATCAGGCTCATCAGACTGATGGGGCGGTAGTTCCTAGGATCCAAGGTAGATCCCCCCTTGTGGAGTGGGATAACTATAGCTGTGTGCCACTCAGTGGGCACGAAGCCTGAAGTGAGGCCATGATTAAACATGACACTTAGGTGAGGTGCCAGTTCATTTTGTAGTTCATGTGGTACACAGCCCTGGATGTCGTCTGGTCCCATGGATGCTGTATTCTTAGCTTTGGAGAGTGCGTTTTTTATCTGCGTGACCATTATTACCGGAATTTAGCAATCTTTCGGTATTGAGATGGGCCCTTTAGGGGATGGGGGGGTGAAGTTGGCACTGAATTGATCTGCCAGGATATTGGCAGTATCCTTGGGATCAGTATATTTAATGCTGTTCTGTTGTAGCTCAGAGCAGATCTGAGCATTGCCATTTAGATTATTGACATAGCTATAGAATGCCTTGTGGTTGTCTTTGGAATCTTTGGCAATTTTATTTTTGTAACTAGCTTTGGAGGATTTTATGAGGGATCTCAGCTTCTTACTGAGGCTGGTAAGGGAGTGTTTTGCATCCTGGGATTTTCCTCTTTTCTCCAACAGTTTCTTCCTTATGTTGTAAAGTTTGTTTATGGCAGGGGACCACCAGATTGGCTTCCTTTTTTTGGAGGAGAGCATCTTGGTTCTGTTTGGGATGGCACAATTCATTCACGAGTGGATGTGCTGGTACCATGCCTTAGTGTAGGATTCAGCAGTCGAACATTCAGTTCCTGTCTGCATGGGTATCATGAAGTTTGTCACTTCTGACTTGAGTAGCAGGAAGTTGGCTTTGGAGAAGTTTTTTACGTAGGTTTCCTTACTGGGGGTGGGGGAGGGATGTGGATGTCAAGGGTGATTAGCTTATGGTCAGACCTGACCAACGAGGGGGTGACCATAGGTGTGGAGCATCAATTTCCCATGTTGGTAATGACCAGGTCTAGGATATTGGAGTCCCTAGTGGGACAATGGATTAGTTGATCCAGGGCATTGGAATTTATGAATTCCAAGAACTGTTGGGCAAAGGTGTTGATACACGAGTAGTTTTCCCAGTTAATGGCAGGGTAGTTGAAATCACCCAGTATTACGGTGTTTGTCTTAATATTTTCCAGTATGTTTAGAAAGGTGTAGTGAGAATCTTGGGGCATGGTGGGGGATCTGTAGCAAGCTACAATTTGGATTGCAGTCTTACCTAGTGTTAGTTGCACCTGGAGAATTTCAGACGCATTGTGTTAGGCAACTAGCCTGGTGGTGTGAATACCTTGATGAATATGGACACTCCTCCACCTTTAGAGTTTTGGTCCCGGTTTGGTGGCCGAAAAGTGTGGTATGAGTTGTAGCCTGGTATTGCAGGAGTGCTCTCTGGAGCCTTGAACCAGGTCTCAGTTACTGCACAGATATTGATGTTCTCCATTTTTAGGAGTGCCTTGAGAGAGTGCATTTTGAGGTTTAGACTTCTAGCACTGAGTAGCATTACCTTCAGATTTTACATGCTTGTACCTGTTGCAGTGATGGTTTTGCCCTTTGAAGGTTGGATGTAGACAGTGTGTTTTTTTGTCAGTGAAGAGCATGAGTTTAGTCTTGTTGGGGTTGGGGATAAGTTGGCAGTGGGACAGGAATTTTTCAATGTCAAGAAAGTCTATTTGGGTAGTTTCTAGGAGTTTTGGGAAAGACTGAGCTGAGCATATAAATGAGAAGTCATCTGCATATTGGACTATGTTTGCATGTTTGGAAGCTGAGTGGAGTTTATTGGTGAAAATAATGACTAGAAGTGGCCGAGTATGGATGATACACCGATAGAAACAGACAGTAGAGGGGAAGAGTTCATTTTGCCATTTTACTGCTTATTGTCTGTCAGACAGGTAGCTTTTAAACCAGCGAAGGGCTGTTTAGGGAAAGGTTTAGGGAGGTTAACTCATTGAGCAGTTTTTGATGGGAAACAGTATCGAATGCTTTAGACATATTGAGAATGATGGTAGATGCAAGTTGTCTAGAATTTCGGATTGGATTGATTGAGTTGGTAAAGCTGGGAAGTGCAGTAGTGGTGCTGTGTTTGGGTCTAAAACCGTGCTGGGATGTGGCTGGGAGGTTATTTTCTGTTAAGTAATCGGGTAGTTGTAAGTGGATACATTTTTCAAGGATTTTTGCTATAGGGGAGGTATAGCTATTGGACAGTAGTTTGTGAAATCTGTGGATGTTCTGCCCTTGTGCAGTGTGATGATGATGTAAGAGACTTTCCACAGTTTGGGGATATACTGCTCATTTATATATCGATTTAAGATGGATATGAGGTAGGAGATGGCGGCTGATGCTAGTTTAAGGAATCCACCAGGGAGCTGAAAAGGACCCTGAGACTTTCTAAACCACATTTTCTGATCTTTTCATTGATTCCTGGAAAAGGTCATTTGAGGGGTCAAAAAACATACTCCCTTTGCAGAGAGGGTCTTTCCATCTTGCTTGCACCTGAAGAAGTGTGTCTTTTACCTTAGGGCCAAACAAAGAGGTTCCATCAAAAGGTGCATTGATAAAGGAAGACTTGAAGGGCTCTGCAAAGTCACACAAGCTCATCCAGGCATGCCTCCTCATGGAAATGACTGAACCCACCACCCTTGAGGTATCTTCAGTCACATTGAAATGAGCATTATGAGCAAATTAGTAATCAAGTGTAGGGTAGCCAACTGTGAGGCCACAGAAATACTGGTCCCGGTGAGGGATTTTTGGGGAGTTCCTTAATCAAATCCCTCTGCAATCTAGTGAATTGCGCCAAATAATTCAGTGATCTGAGTGCAAATGTCATTGAAGTATAAACACACTTCCCAAATCTGTCCAATGCCCTTGACTCCCTGCTAAAAAGATAGACAGTAGAACTCCATTCTGTGAGTTCCTTCTTGGTGGCCACAACCATGGCATCTACCACTACTCCCTTGCTCCAAAATTCCTTTCCTTTAGGTGGTGCAAAAATCCAGTCTGGTCTCTTGGGAATCAACTCAACCATGTCTGGTTCCTTCCTTGCCCACCTAGAGATCAATTCAATGAGCTCGTCAGTAGGCTGAGTCACCCAGAAGGTAGACGGGCCAGACCCAAAGGCCTTTAGGAATACCAGTTCCTCTTGGGAAAAGTTATCAGTAGACCAACCATCCCTCTGCTTGAGGATCTCTAGGATGTCTCCAAATGAGATGTCATCAGGTGCTGATCTTGGGGACCCTTCTCCCACTCATCAGAATTGGTATATTCACTGACCGACTCTGGAGTGCTTCTCTTACACTTCCTGCTCCTGTGGATTTCTTAGGTGGGGTGTTTCAGACAAGTATTGGAAGAAATGGTAATACCCTGCTGGGTAACCTGGAGACTTTAGGTTGGCTGTTCCTCTGGATTAGAGTGATGAGGCTCAAGGCACAGAGATGTATGGGATCCAGAAGGGAGATCCAAGGGGGGAGGAACCATCCATTCTACAGAAGCAGAAAACACTCTCTCCACTACCTTGAAAACAGAACACTCCAGGGATAAGGAAGTCAATGACGTCAAGAAGCTACACTTCAGCCCCAATGGCTCCCCCCACCCCAAAGGCAGTCCACCCAAGGCAGATAAAGTAAAAAAGTATATAATGAACTGACCGAGATCTCTGATGTAGTGCTGTTGAGGGCTTACTTTCCAAAAGGGGTAGGAGCTGAAAGAACTCCCATCTGAATCTGTGCCAAGAGAAACTTCCTCATCATTCTAGCCACATTGGCTTCAGTCATACCTCTGAAGGAGTGAGGCAATGAGGCCACAGAGGCAGATCTGGAATGCCAGCAAGACGCTAAATATGGGGATGGGACCTGAGTGGGTACTGGATCAATGGAGGGAGAATATTTAGTCCGAGGTAAAGGCTTTGGATCCAATAATATAGGATTCAAGGAAGCCAATTTTGTGTCTGATGCTGGCTTTTGTGAAGGAGCAGTCTTTATATCCAACTTTTTGTGTTTCTTTCTTGGAGGCTCCACCATCGGATGCAAGGAAGGGGTGGAGGAGCCTGACAGATTCTAAGGAGCAATAGATTGCTCCTTAGACATAGGTTTGTGGGAGTGAGTCCCAGATAAAACCTCTGAGAAAGTTGAAGGAAGCAATCCTTGGAAAATTAGCTTGTTCTTACAATCATGTAAAAGGGGATAGCAAGGAAAATTTACCAACAATGGTAAAAAGAATTACACTAACATGTAACATTTGCTATCTACCTGAGGAAAAATTCATTGAAGTCTGCTTGATTATAAAGTACCTGTGCAGACATTTCCAAACAAAAATTCTAAACCTTCTGGACTTTGTTGCATACTTGGAAAAGATACATATGTCCTCCCTTTGTTCCCTTGTAAATTGCCTTTTCCAGTTTCTCTTCCCAATTTTTTCTAAACTCCTCTGATTGGCTCTTATAGTAATTGTGCAGTATGTTATTTGCCCTACCAATTATCCCTTTCATAGCAGCAGTTTCTGCTCTAGATTAAACTAAAAACTCTACTAGAGCAGGTCTTTCATTTAGGATTACTGTATCCCTTTCTATTTGCCTATACTCGGATAACAATCCTTGGTAGAGAAGGCAGACTCTAGCCTGCAGTCCCAACATCATCTTGGCTTCTTTCTACTGTATTACCTTTCCCTCTCTAGTTATTTGCTCCCAAAAACCTTGAATCCTTTGCCAGTTTTCTCCAGTAAATTCCAGCCCCCACTTGCCCATTTACTATACCCTTTCTTGCAGTCATCCTTATTGACAAAAATCTCCTTTTGCCATTCTTGCGTTGGCTTAGTTCTTAGCATACTTTCTGCTACTTTATGAATATAATATTCTGTATGGTTGTTATTCTCTTTAAGGATCTGCATCCAAAATTTCACACTCTCCTTATTTTTTGAACCTCCCCACTGCATTATCATCTCTTTCCACTTTGAATTATAAACTTCTGCTTGTGTTTTATATATATATATATATATATATATATATATATATATATATATATATATATATGAACCTTAACTCTGCGGCGCTAAAATATTGCTTCAATTCAGGTAATCCTAATCCACCTTGTTCTGTTGGAATGATAAGCTTATCCCTCTTAACTCTTTCCCTCTTACTCTCCCAGAAAAATTCCTTCAGCTTGTTAGTTATTGTCAACAACTTCTCCTCTGGTTGATAAAATATGCCTGACCTGTATATAAAACTAAAGTGATTTAAATATTTTCACTGCCGGTATCTCACTATCAGTATCCATAAACAACAGCTTCCAGTTTCTCAGTTTGTGTACCATCTTTTGTTAAGTCTCATCCCACATATCCTTACCATAACTGAAGCCTTTTTAATCCAAATTCCTCTTTGTAAACAACCGCAAAAAGCAAACTGATGAACAAAATCCAAATAAGTTCCAGGTAGGCAGGTAGACCGGACTCCAGATGTAACTTTAAATCAAAATAACTTTATTTGTATAAAATGCTTTTCGTCCAATTCTATACATGAACTTCTTCAGATATACTGTTACTAAAGAAAATTGTGCTTAAAATACTCTCCCTTACTAGTCATGTGATCAAAAGGCCAATCAAGAATTTAAAGTACCCTCTACATAACACTTATATTACTCAGACTTCTCTCATACAAAAGCATATAATAAAACTTTTTTTAAAAACAAATAAATGTTAAACGTGTAAAAACATGGCTATGAAAATCTAAATTCCTATTCAACTACTCATAAATATTAACTTTTTAAATTTTTCAATTCTAAGATGCTGTGGATAGAACACGTCATTTAAACCTGTTAAACTCTAATGAATTTATTTTCTCTAAGAAGAACCATGAATCCTTACATATTTGAGTTTCAGTAATTACATACTTTTTCAAGATATTATCTACTACTTTAGAGCATGCATACATTATGGAATTTCTTCCATCCGCTATTGGTCTAAGTGGCATATTAGCAGTTTTTGATGGAACATAAATACATGCCAGTGTAATTCCCCTCCCTTGCCAGTAGCCCCTTACTGCCACCAATCTACCATTATTGTTTTTTTCCTCTTCTATCACTATTGGAGTCCATCTATTATTAGTATTATTAATCCCCTTTTCCTTTGTCCCTGATATTATGCTGAATATCTATCCTGAAATCCTTTCCTTGTCAAAGTCACATAGTCATTAATTTCCAGATGTGTATCCTGCAGTATTGCTGTTTGCATTCTGCATTTCTTGATATAATACAATACTCTTTACTTTTTGTCTATACTTGTAAGACCATTTAAATTCCAAGATATGGCTGATGTAGCCATTATGATAAAAAAAAAACAGTTGTTCCCACCTAATATACTTGTCAGTTTTCTTTTCTTTTTTTTTTCTTTTTTTTCTTGAATGTGTGTTTCTACAGCAGCTATTCAGCCAGTTGTAAAAATAAAGTATCTTGTCCAGGTATTTAGCATCATTCTTGTTGACGGTAAGATACTTCTCAAGACCAGTAATATTTCCTTCCTGTAACATATTAGTAAGTTCTGTCACATCTATTCACATGTCCCTTGGGGTGGCATGTCTAAGACCACACTCATATAGGAGTTACCTCTAAGCTATAATCATATCTGTCAGGTTTAAGGGTCTCCCAGGGCCCCTGTGACATCTTGGATTCTTCCCCAGATAAGCAGCTCACAGACATTCTGTTCTTGTCTTGATGAGTGGGTGTGGAGTAGGGTTGCCAACCATCCGGGATTCTTCTGGACTGTCAGGAATTAAGGAACACTGTCCAAAAAATGTCTTTTCCAGACAGTATATTTTCTGGAAAAAAGAAAATCAATTGTCTGTTATCTAAGACCTTCCTAAAACTGTACTACATAATCACATAATTTAATAAAGAACAGAGAACGTGAACATTTATTACAAAGCACTATTGTCATGGTTTAGGGATTTCACAGCAGACAACTCTTCTAGGTAGGGACCATATGACTGACTGCAGTGTAACCTATAGGATTCACATAAAAATGCACCAAGGCTAGCCCGCAAGGGTTTATTCTCTCTGCAGCACGCACACTTGAGTTTCCATAGTAGTCTTTTCAAATGGAGCTTTTGGTTTTGGTAATAAATTATATGTCTGTGGGTTTTACAGGACAGCATTGCCTTCTGGTAACCTCTACTGAAAAAGAAGAAACAAATCTAGGGAGAGTTATGAAAGGAAATGACACTTCATTTTAGAAGGGTAATGCCACTTTATTTAATACAGCAAATGCATACCACTATACTTTATTTTTCTGCTCAGCAACTTCCATAAAAGCAAATGTGCAGTTCAGTTGTTAAAATGTAAGAATCCAGTTTCTTCTTTTTTATTTTTTACAGCATTGTCAAGGTGCAAAGCACATCTCCTGCCAGGTGCATTAATTCCATACTTCTGCAGAACGACCATGATTTTGCCTCATATTATTCTGTCCCTCATAAAATTTCGAATTTTTCTTTTTTCTTTTTTTTTTTTTTTTTTTTTTTGTAAATCACTAAGGATTTCTGACAGTCAGCTAATACCAGTCATTATTTCAGTCTTCTTCTTGTTCAAAAAATACATGTTGATGAAAAACATGTTGCTTTGTTGACACGTCAAGTGAACTAGAGTATATTTTAACATATTCCTGACTTTCAACCTTTGCCTCATCATTATTTTTAGCTTATTCAAGAATTTTTTGATGTAAGAAATTGTGAGGTATGAAATCAGCCACATGCCCTCACACGTGACACAGCTGCAGTATTTCCAAATTATTCCCTTTCATGTAAAACTGCATTTATGGCACTGTCCATTAGCATAGGTGTAATGTACTTAAGAGTTAGTATTTCACATAAAGGCATTCAGGAATATAAGTAAGTCATTGTTTAACCTCTTTACAACTAGTCAATTTTTCCAGAAAGCCGTGTCCCAACATTATTAATGTTTTTAATCCTTGTCTAGAAGGGGACTGCATCTTTTTTGTGTTTCTGTCTGGAATAGGACTGTCCCCAGGATTTAATAAAATCTGTGTAGGCACAGTATAGAGCCTACACTGACTGTTACCATGTCTGTGTACACTGTTTCCCCTCGGCAGTGCTCCATGCATATTAATGCTGGTGCATTGCTGAGGGAGAGCTGAGGAACACGGGTATTGAATCAGTGTAGGGAGAGGTGTACTGACAGATGGGTAAGAAAATCCCCGGACTGTCCATCAGTATCATGTTAATATTTTAATTTTTTTAGTGAAAAAGCATGTTTGGGCAGTGCGGCATGGAGCACAGCAATACAGCAATGCTAAGTGGTGCCCAGACAATGTTCAGACAGCTAAAAATAGAAACTGAATATATTTAATTATTTATTTAAATGTATGTTTAAGCATCACTGAGTGTGTTTGCATGGCACAGTGTGGTGCTCAGCACTGCTTATAGGTAGTTCAGTGTTATATGTAAAGGTACACAGGATTTCTGAATATCCACTTAGCTTAATGGGTAGAGTGATGGCTCCATGTGTAGTAGGCCCAGAGTTTGAATACATGGAAAGTAAGTAAGTATTTAAATTTAAAATACACATTTTGCAGAACAATTTAAAATATAGCTCCGCTGGGCTCTGCTAAGCTCTGTTGAGATCTGCTAAGACCTGCTAAGCATCACATAAACCTGATAATGACTGCCAATGTTTATGCCCTGCTTGGCACTGCTTGGCTGGTTTGCGCACTGCTAAAGCTCCACTAAGACTCCATATCTGTCTGTTTTCACACTTCTTAGCTTAGCCATGCTGGTTTGCATGGAGCTAAGCAATGCGGCACTTTTTTGAATGTTGCCCAGTGATGTGTAAGGTGGAAAAACAGCCTATATTAAGCCCAATAGGCAGGAATGCAGCAGAATCTGTAGGAGTTCTGTCTCTGAAGGATACTATGGCTGGTGTTGGTGAAGGTGAGCACTTTCAGGCATAGCGTTGGAGCATTCTGGAGTCCAAGGTCATGGTTTGACTCCTAGTAAAAAAACATAAAGACCGGCTGCCGCAGGGAGGTTTCCAGGGCTCAGAGTGCAAGGTGGAGGCCTGGGAGCAGCTGGCGTGAGAACTCACCAGTCCTACTGGTATCCCCCACACAGGTGAGCAGTGTCATCACCACCATCATGACCTGAAATGAAAGAGGGATGTCTTGGACACCTGGGTCCAAGAAGCTTGGGCAGGGTATGCCTCACAGGTATGTAAGTAATTTTACCTCTGTTTCACCAATATCTAATCGGAATGTGTGCAAAACTGGTATGCATAATGGTGTGCCTCTCTCCCAACAGCTGCAGAGGAGAGGGCTTTCAATGTTGAGTTGCACAGCGAGTTCCTGGCCAGGTTGCACCATGAGTGTGGTGAGTACGGATGTACTATGCCAACTGTAGTGAAATAAGCAAGAAAGGGTAAGGCATTAACTGCATGACAGTATATTCAATAAAGTCTGTAGTGCAATACATGTGGAATTAGAGCTGTATTGCAAACAATGAATAATGCCAACTGTTATGCAATATAAACACAAAACAATACCAGGAACTGCATTAAAGTATATACAATAAAGTCTGTAGTGCAATAATGGTGGAATTAGAGCTGTTTTGAAAGAAATGAATAATGCCAGCTGTAATGCAATAATTGTGAAATTAGAGTTGTTTTGAAAGAAATTAATAATGCCAACTGTTGTGCAATAAAAACACGAAACAATACCAAGAACTGCATTAAAGTATAGACAATAAATTCTGTGGTGCAATAATTGTGGAATTAGAGCTGTTTTGAAAGAAAGAAATAATGCCAACTATTCTGCAATAAAACATGAATCCATATCAATACCACCAAGGAAAATGGTGTACATCAGGATTGTCTTGATGTAACCATTGCAGTAGAGCTGTATGCATGCAGGCTGTAAGGTAAGGTGCTGCTGTCAAGTATAACACTGTAATAGCTGTAGAATGCAAATGTAATGGCTGCCAGTTATATTGTTTAACACATATAGTACCGTTCAATGCTGTTGCTAGGACAATATTGTTCACATAATACTCTGTCATCCACAAACATCAGGTAAGCAAGGTATATGGGATAGGTAGCCCACTCCATTATCTGATATTGTTTGTTGCCTTCACAGATATTTCAACCCACTAACAATAAAGTGTGTACTTCAGCATTGTTATACTGATACGTAGCATACCTACTATCTGTGTAATTCATTTATGTCATGCATGTGTGTTCTACTGTCACTGCAGTCTACTATAATATACTGTAGTAGTACTGCCAGGTCATATTTTGTTTCCAGGTAAGCTCTATGTAGAATCAGTCAGTCAGTAATCAGCAGTGACTGAGTAGCTCAGTTTGTTAAATGCTCTGTGTATAGTACATTTTGCCACACACAGACCATGGTTCGAATTCAGTGATAGGTAGCACTAAATATTACAGTAGCAGTCATGTAATGCTCACAAATTCTCTCTCCATAGGAACTACAGGTAAATGGATGAGGTAGCCCATATTAGGAGTAGAGAATCATGTGTTTAGATTTCCCAGACTGTTAAAATTATTAGCAAGAATGTGAAAACTCAGCAATGTGCAGTCAAAAATAATATGTATAATCCTGGTATGGCTGTATGCCTGGAGTGTCTGTTAAAAGTTGCTGCAGTCGCAGTCACTGCTATTGGGTTCTATTCCCATGCCTGCCAACCAAGACATGACTGCTGTTTAGTGTCTGTACTGTACACATACATGTCTCTCAAGTGTCATGATTTCACGTTATGTAATTAATAGTGTGTAATCCACCTGTTACAGGAATACCATGGCAATGAGTACCTAGATTGCACAGTATCACCATTTCAGCCCACAGAACACCTTGGTAGTTATATAGGTCCACCTGATGTGCAAGTGTTCTGTGTAGGTATGTACCTGCAGTTGTTACTGTTTGGCCCATAGTGTCCTATGCATATAGTTTGAGAGGTGTGTATGTGCTATATCAGCTATAGGAGAATTGTACTTCCTGTAAATGTAAAGAAAATGCAGACCCATAGAGTGGATAGTAGTACTTTTGTCAAGGAAGTAAGCATCATTGTTATTAATGGATTAATTTCTCTCTCTCCCCACCCCTTAGCTTCATTTATTTATTACTGTTATTCATTGGTTATGGTTTACTATTAGCATATGTTGTTACATTAATTGTTTTTTGGGGCATGTGTTATTGTTATGTATTATAATGGATGTATATTAACATATCTTGTTAAATTACCTGTTTTGTTGGCCTTATCCTGTAACTGTTACTGGCATGCTGTTATACTAATTGTTCTGTTATTGATTGTTGTGTTTCAGATAATTTGCATTTATATGTAATTACGTTATTTCCAATGTTCTGCCATGCTGTTATTACAATGTTTTGTTAATAACTAACCTATACTTATTGCTGTACCTCCATTTCCACAGCACACCGGAGTAGGTCAGTTCCTGGTGATCCACCTACCTTGCCTCCACTGGCAG
Source organism: Protopterus annectens (assembly GCF_019279795.1). Classification (NCBI taxonomy): domain Eukaryota; kingdom Metazoa; phylum Chordata; order Ceratodontiformes; family Protopteridae; genus Protopterus; species Protopterus annectens. The sequence goes on from NC_056739.1 coordinate 740,848,906, forward strand.
TGGTGGCACCAGGTCCTAGCATATCTGTGACTCAAGCCAGTGGTCCCCCCTCCACTTCCCCTGCACAACCTGCAGTGTCAGGTGGAACTTCCTCAGGAGACGGGGCCCAGCTTCCTCCTGGGAGTGGTGGCAGAGGGGCCTAGGATCAACTGCCGGTCATAGTGCGCAGGATTGTTCATCAGATCTCTGAATGCCGCCTGTGCCAGATTGAGACCATGCTGGCCGATCTGGTGGGACAGGCTTGCTCTAGCACCCAGCCTTCAACACAGTCACCTTCACGGCAGTGAAGGAGCAGTGTCAACTGTCCCATGGGTGGGGACTTGAGCCATGATGCTGCCATCTGGAAGCATATGCAACTTGGTTTCACAACACCCTCCCCAACTAAGGTGTTTATCCCGCTCATGTGTCACACACTGCCCCTGTCTGCTGTCTTGTCTGTTTTGTCTGTCTGCAAACACATCGTCTCCTACTCAGCTTACCTCTCCACATGTACCTACATTTCCTTACATTCCACTCTCACTTTAAAAAAAAAATGTCCCAAAAAAATATCGCCCCATACATAGTTCTCCATGTCGCACACATATCCACTGGACACCATTAATCTGGACTAATTGGCTTGATAACTTATTTATGTTGTCCTCACCCCTCTCTGGGGTTTGAGAGTCCAAATTAATTTACAAAATCTGTCAAAATGCACAGTTGTTGCTGTACAAAATATGGATAGCTATGGGTCTTTCCTACACCCTTCCAGTCAATCCCTAACTGCCTCCCACTATGTCTTTCCCCCTGCTTGCCCCATTTCACCACTTTCCTATCACCCCTTTTTTCTTATATTTTTAGCGTGTGATTGGGCAGAGCTAAGCAAAGCAGCTCACCATGCGCTTCACTTAGCTATGCTTAAATGAGCTTTAATGTTTAAATGTGTTTATTACATTGTCTGACATGTACAAAATGAACACCTCTGCCAAGTTTTGGACCCAGATCCCTCTCACCTACAGCCAACTGTATTAACTCACCAGGCCACACATATCTGATGTCAGACAGGTGTTTCCAGCAGATCATACTGATTGCCACTTACAGTCATTAGGCATGTAACTGAAATAAAAACTAATGGGAAAAATGGGAGTATACCTTAGACTCTGGTGCAATAATGCACCAGTAGACAGCCAAAGGCATAATAATGGATGTAAGTGAGGCCTGTGATAGTAGGTATAGGTGCCCTTTTATCAGCAACTTGTGGAAAAACACCTAAGGCAGCAAAGGCAATGTACATGTACAACTGGGACCCTGGTGCAGAAATACAGCCGTATAAAGCCATGCACATACTGATGGATGTAGAAATGTTTCTCACAGCCTGTATATTTACAAATATATCTTGCAAATACACACTTTCCAGTGACTCAGTGGTGCAGTCTGTTAATTGCCTTGCATGCAGTATATTTTGCCACAGATAGTCCTGGGTTCAAATCCAGTGTTGTCTAGCAGTTCAATTACATTATTGTGAAGACAGCAAGTAATGACTGAGTCATGCAATCCTAATCCGCACAGGTTACTGATACTTAATGAACTGCTACCCACTTTTGCAAGTCAGAGGCCTGTAGGAAGGGATGCACTACATATAGCTGTATAAACTAACTATATGTTGCCTACTACTCTGTTATTGGCACCGTTGCATAACAGACATACCTTACTGACATGCCTCAATTGTACTGTACAGGGTACCCTTACCCTGGCTCTGCCATAATGGCAGGGCTGACACAGCTGTCACAGTTATACTTACAGCTTGCTGTCCTCAAAAGTGTCCACACTCCCCCCATGTGCGCTAGGCTGCAGCAGCAGTTTCAGCCTGTAGCATACACAGCTGTATGTAAAGGTAGCTGCTACAAACCTACCATACCTCCCAACCCCCTAGAACAAGGGATCCAGACAAACCCCAATGTAATAAGGTTGAGCAAGGGCCCACAGATAGGGACATTGAAACGGTTTGCCCCCACAAAGATAGCAGGTTGATAGATTAACAGCTATTGCATTAGCATGCATATTCAGATGGGTATGAAGTCTGACACTCAAGTGTGTCTCTTTCCTTACCTCAATCCACAGTGTTTGCCTGTGAACTGCCAGATGACCACTATGTCATGGGACACTGCCCACACATATGAGGCGAAACTGTGGACATACTCCATAAATCTATACAGTTGACAGTTATGGTACCTACCCTCCGCAATGCTGTACTCCCCATACCTCAGTGATGTCCATCTGAACAACTAAGAAAGTGGCCCAGGTCTACATGAAGACCTTATATATTGCACTGTGGTGGCATGTCATTGGCCAATGATAGTGCAATTCAGCTGTTTTGGTTGCAATTAGCAATTCTAAGCCACAGATTGGTGCAGAGGAAATTACCTGCTAATGAGCAGTACCTTAAAAAGGCAAGCAGCTGCTTATGGGGAGCAGCTCTGTATGAGACGTCACTCACACGGAGAGTGGATTTCAAAAAGTATACCAGAAGCAAAGTTCAAAAAAGGAGTATTGCACTCCAGCAGGTATGTAATAGTTTCACCATATAGCAGGATGTGGATGAGAGGAAGGAGGTATGGGGAATAGAGATTACAATAGTAAGCCTGTCGTAGATCTATGGTAATGGCATGTCAGTGATACTCTGCTGCCGTACACCTACAGGCATGCCTCTGAACTGTCCCTGATTTTTAATCACATCTCAGCTCTGTCCCTGTCAATCCCTCCTATAACGGTCGGCTGTTGTGGGAAAGGTAGTGGATTACACATAATACATAGTGACAATGAGTAAGGGTATACACTCCTGTGACATCAAATAATGTACTGTAATTCATCCCCCTCATTCAGTCACTGTCTCACATACACACTTCTAACATTTTAAAAGTGTCCCTGAATGTCCTTGATGTACTCTGGCTAAGTCCCTGTTTCTGTTGACATATGTCCCTGTTTGCTTAATGGCTATGCCTAACATACCTATCAAATGCTTACAGCTTGAAACCAGGACAAAGGCATAGTTTATGGGGGGGGGACAAAGGCCCAAACTCAGCAACTGTGTTTAAATATTTGTCAGAGATCCCCAAGTTTGTGTGAAAATGACCAAAACTGTGAGGCAAACATCCTGACAGTCTGCTAACATCTGTATAGTTGAGAGGTATGATGCCTACAGGGAACATATACTACAGCATGTTTCCATTATTTTCTGTCATTGTGGCACACTAGTGTTGCTGGACTGTCACCATACAGTTGTACTAGCACACTGTTAATTGTCTGGCAGTGGCCATATGACATATTAGTTGGAGTTTGCCCGTAGGGGACACACCATAGTAGACTGCATTGCTGGGTGTTGGAACATACAGCAGAATCTGTCACGGCACACAGGGACATACCCCAGTATTGCTACTATCTGGGTGGTATCCATACCCGTAGAATGTTGCCAGACTGTGGGGTATCACGTGTTTGAGGGAGCAGTGGATAGTGCATCCCATTATAGATGTGCTGGATCTGTACATACTGGATATCCACATATCTGGTCCTGTAATGTATTCCCCTTTTGTTGTCTTTCAGGGACCATGTACCACCGAAGACATCCCCCCTTCTCAGAGGTGGAGAATGACATGATAGTCAATGGACTGAGACAGCACCATTGGATCTTGTTGTCCAGGGGGAGTCATAATCAGAAGCAGCGGGCAGCATTGTGGGCAGGCCTTGTGCAGGATGTCAATCAGTTTGGCCAACAGGACAGGACCTATGAGCAGGTCCGACACTGGGCCACAGACATGCTGAATGCTACACAATGAAGAGTAGCTGATGTTGCCAGGGATCTTTCATCACTGGTGGAAGGCCTGCAACAGAACATCCATTCACAGCCACAGAGGAATTCCTGGTGAACCTAGGAACACACAACAGCTCCAAGGCATCCCATCACAATATACATCATGGAGGTGGGTACCACAGTATCCACAGCAGAGCAGCATCCAGGTAAGTGTACTGTATTCACCACTGTAATACTGTATCAGTCATTGGGCAGGCTGTACATACCTCTACATGGGTGTTAGGTCTATCTGCATTGGGGAGTGGAGTTAGGGTTTATGCACAGTTGTGCACACATACTCAGAATGTCAGCAATACAGCTAGTATCACAGTAGCCACTGTACATGTGGATATATGCACAAATTACCATGTAGTGCTGCGACATTTGGTGGTGCTGACAATACCTCTCGCTCACCTTTTCATTGGTCCATCAGGAGTGGCCCAAGTCCATGGTCCTGTAGCTGGTAAGTGTGATACAGTCTTTTACAGATCATAAATACCCTATGAATGTTAAGGGCTGACATATTGCCCTATGTACAGATGTTGTGTTTAGCCAGTGTAGAGTATTTGTATGTTCCATTCTGGAACAGATAACTACCGTTCATAGACTGGTTAGTCACAGGTGTTTATTTGAATGACCATCAACACATCTGCACTTATAGTTATGAGCAGCTACACTGCCTGGTATACATGAGGCAATTACTCCAAGATGCTTGTTCAAACACAAAAGGGAGATGCTACATACCAGAGGCAGTGACACTAGTACTGGCATATCACTCTCAAGAAAGGTGTACTGGGTTTTATGTGTAAGTCTATCACGTATAGTGTTATATTTCATACCTTACAAACAGAATGTACTGACAGCTTTACTTGGATGTTGCTGAAGTGCATGTTATAAAGGGCTTGACTTGTCTAAGTATGTTGATGTGAAGTTGTCTGTTCTTACATTGGAGCCGAGATGAGAAGATGCGTGACTGGTAATGCAGTTGTGGATCCCATTTGTATGAGTCTGTATGGATTACAATACATAAAAGTGCAGGTAGTAATGTAGTACTTTTGTCTTGGTTTTCACAGGTGACTGGGGGGTTGGAGTCTGTCCCCTCACGACCTGATGTCAGTGTCTCCTCGGACTCTGATGATCATGGTGGCCATATTGAGGCACAGTTGGGGTTGTTGGGGGCTGAATCTGTCCCAGAGTTTGACATCCCTCTTCTGTCCCCGTTGTCACTGCACAGAGTACATCTGTTGTGTATATTATTGCAGGCACAGTGCTTGTGGAGTACGCAAAGCAGCCTTGTGTTAGACAGCATGTGTGGCCTGCAGAGTGATATTGTTTGGTGCTGTTATTGTATCTAGTGTCCTAGGAGTGGGGTACCTGTCACTATCCCTGCTATGTGTGTACAGTTAGCAGTATGGCCATATGTGGCTGGTTGCAATTAGATAGGCAAACATGTGGCCAGGAACAAGATAGCCTGCCCACAGCATGCATTGAACGATTGTACAGTACAACACCTGCTCACCTGTGTCTGTCTACAGGATAATATTCCACAGGCACAGGAGTCTGTGGGTGAGTGGATAATGTACTGTTGCGGCCTTGGATTGGTTCCTTTGGACAGCTGTTTTGATGTGTGAGTACAGATAACCTCAGCATTCCGAGGGTATGCAGGGAAATCCATACATCACACACACACACACACACACACACACACACACACACATATATATATATATGTGTGTGTGTGTGTGTGTGTGTGTGTGTGTGTGTGCATACCAGTCTCTATACATGTTGCTGTGTGTGTACATTATGTATATGATGCCTGTAGATATATGTCAAAATTCTATTTATCACTGTACTATATATATATATATATATATATACATATATATATATATATATATATATATATATATATATATATATATATATATATATATATATATATATATATATATTCACTATACAATCTCGAATTACTAAAATGTCAAATTTCAGTATTTCAAGACTGAATAGTGGAAAACCCACATACACGAAAACCCATAATCACGAATACCACAACTACAACCATTCACACAGACATACAAACCAGCACATAATCACATACACAAACACCTACCTAACTAAACAAACATAACAACACACACAAACACACCTAACCTACCTATAAGCAGGGCGGCAAGCCCCCCTGCACCCCCACACCCCCCCTACTCATATATTCTAACTCCGAGGTCGCACTAAACACACAAAAAACACTGCCGCACACACTCAAACACACTAAAATCCCTACCCAATATCCTCAAACACACAACATTTACCTGAAACCCCAGATAAATCCACAAACTGCACCACATGTCACGAATGCGACACCATGATAGCGGCGGATTTGACATCATATATATATGGTTCCACTTGAAAACATCGAAATTCTAAACTATCGAAATTCATTTATTTTATTTATCATTTGTTAACCGACTTGGAACAAAGCCAATTTTCAGCAGAGGCCTGGGGAGAAAGGCTCCAGATGCATGTCTTTGTAATGTGGGAGGAAACCGGACCACCCAGAGGAAACCCACACGAACACAGGGAGGACATACAGACTCCACACAGAAGGCACCTCAGACGAGAATCGAACCGGAGAACCTCTGTCCATATGATCGAGAGCATATCATCGTGTGTTTAGAACATTTTTGTTGTCAAGGGGAAGAAAAAGGTAAGTAAAAAAGGGAAAAAGATAGTGTTTCTGCAGGGCAGCAAGGTGCCCTGCACACTGTGTCTGTGAATGTGCCATCTTTGTGATGGCACTGCAGAAAGGATACGGGAAATCTCCCGTTTAGCGCTTCTGCATATAGCGCTAAAACAGAGATTTCCCTTTACCCCACTGTAGTGCGATCTCGGAGTTGGTATATTAAAGGTGGGGGGTGTGGGGGGCACATAGTTTTTAGAGTTTTTTTCTTTTTTTTTACATTCCCTTTGAATCTTCGATGGTTTGAAACTCGATGTTCTGGTCTCGATGATCAGAATTTCGATGTTTCAAGCTTTCGATGATTCAAAGTGGAACCGTATACATATATATATATATATATATATATATATATATATATATATATATATATATATATATGTCTACCTCGACCCACTAGAATTACATTTCTTCAAAATGTAATTTCACAAGCCCGTTTCTCTGAAAGTACATTCATCCGAAAATGCAATTACGCGAAAAATCGTTTCAGTGAACAGCAAGTGAGGTTGCTGTTGTAGATCATGACACAGTGGGGATAAAGGAATATTCCTTTAAATGTGTTTAGTGTTGTTTTGGGTTTTTTTTTTTAGTTGAATCGTTTTTTCATGAGATTACATTTTTGGATGAATGCACTTTCGGAAAAATGGGCTTGTGAAATTACATTTCAAAGAAATTTAATTTTGTTGATTCAACATAGACCCATATATATATATATATATATATATATATATATATATCAGCATTATATGTATATACGTACTGATAGATGCACTAGGCATGTGGGAGGGGGATAGGGTCAGACAGATATGTAGAGGTAGCTGTCTGTATGTATGTACAGATGTATTTCCACATAGTAGGTCTTTGTGAGGAAGAGGCAACAGAATTGCACTCAAGTTAGCTATGTGTAGGGCATGCCCATTGGGGATGTCAGTACTTAGAAGGTGACTCCAGGCCAGAGCTATCTGCACTCCAGGCCGGGATTTTGTGTGCTACAGACATTGGCAGCTGCACCTGTTTCTGCAGTGCAGCATTTCCCTGGCATTGCCCATGGCATTCCCCGGCTGTGTGCTGTAATTAATATGTGACTGGGGTATATGATGTAACGTCTCCTACAGGGTGACGGTCTGGATACCTCTCACCATACCTCTCAACTTCTTACAGCAACACATCTAGACAAAGCCATTAATAAAATTGGGACAAAGGTCCAAAAATAGGGACATTTTTTAATATTGTACTTACAAACTTAGACAGATGATAGAATAACAGGTTTTGCTTTAGTGTGAATTTTCTGAAGGGTATGAAGTCTGAAACTCAAATGCATGTCATTATTTTCTAACTTCAGTATTTAATGATTTGCCATTAATTTGCCAGAAAACCACCATTTTATGAACAATGCACCAAATATATGAGGCAAAAATCTGTACAGTTGAGAGGTATGCCTCTCACTGTACATATGTTTTTCATAATGTCCAGCATTTCACCCCATATGTCTGGCCTGTTCCTCTTACATTTGTGGTGTTCCAGTAAAATGTTGTATAAAACAGTTAGTGATTAGTACTAACTACAGACAAACATTTGAGTGTCGGACTTTATATCCTTCACATATTGCTATACTGATGCACCCTGCTTTCATAATAGCCACCTTTTAGATTAATCAAAGCATCTGAATGTCTGTCTATAGTTTTGGCCCCGTGTCCCCCCATCATCCCGGGCTTTGTCCAGCTTTCATGCAGTAATAGATTGAGGGGATGACAGTCTGTGGGGATGCCACAACTACCTCACATGCAAAAGATGTGGATACTGCCAGATTCAAACCATCAACACCATCACTCATGCTAATGTCCCTAGCCTACTCAGCCACACAGGCTGCCAGACAAGGATGTATCATTCATTACACAATCAACAACATACAGACATACATTGTCACCCCTGCGTTACATGAGATATCAAATTTTTGTCCAGGTTCTATGTCACAGCTCTGGAATTGGCTGGTCTGCTGATATATCATTGCAGATTTACTGTTACAACAGTTGTATGGGTACACTGATGTGTTGGTGGTTGGGGACGACCAGCCCATGCTCTGCTAGCATAGACAGTTGTGCAACTGTCATGTTACCCCACTGTTTGCCATCTCCCTTGAATAATGTAGTGGACTTTTCAGTCATGTGGTCTAGTGCATACTATGGAGCACATACTATTGGACAGAGTACCTGTTGTCCAAAGTGGCTGTTAAATCTTCCCAAGTAGCCCAGTAGCCCACTTTATTCCCTTGCACGCGTGCTGCACATCCATACATATGTTACCATATGCTAATACCCTTTACAAGTGGTGAATAGTTGTGTGGCTTACTTTGCGAATGCAGCAGTTAGCAGACCTGTTATTTGGGGCTGACTCTGTCTGACGCATGCAGTACACAGCCAATACATGGTTAGGTACAGGTAATGTGGGCTGGATGGCATCATTTTTACTAATATGTATATGAGTTAGAGTAAGGTGTCAGTCCCTAGGTTCCTAGGTTGTCAGTGTATGTGCTATGCATTGTCTCTTGGCCAAGGCCAGGGCATACTGGGTACATCTATGTCTGCCTATAGGGACAACCTCAGGGGTTTCTTCCTTGGAGTCCCCCTGTGGGTGTGGCTGTGGTGACCTAGGCACTGGTGGGGGGCTGTTTATCCCTTCCCTTTGCTGATCCTGCTGCAGCTGTTTGCGCAGGATCATATTGTGTAGCATGGCACATACTGTGAACATGTGTGCACATGTGGCTGGAGAGTACTGCAGGGTTCCACCAGATATATCAAAGCACCACAACCATGATTTAAGCAGCCCAAACACACGCACATGCTCTATGATTTTCCTAGTTTGTGTGTGTGCCTCATTATGGCATTCTTTGGTGGATATGTGTGCATTTCTGATGGGTGTCATCATCCACAGTTCCAGTTAGTAGCCAGCATCCCCCAGTAAATGGCCATGTGGGATGTCTCCCCTAGCAAGCATCTGGTACAGCTGTGATGCATGCCAGATATAGGAGTCGTGATAACTGCCAACACACACATTCATGATAATGCCCTGGGTATTGCACATGACCTGACAGTTGATGGAGCGATACCCCTTGCGGTTGCTGTAGATTCTACCCTCCTCATTGGGTGGTGCTTTGATGTGTACATGAGTGCAATCTTTGGCACATGGTAGAAGTGTTGCATACTGCTGGCCCTCATCTCAGGGGTGAGGGTAAAATTAATGTGCCCACTGGCATGTAGTAGCATGGCATCCAGGAGCTGGTGGAGTACCCTGGATGCTGATGCCTGTGATACCCCACATCATGTTCCCAGTTAGTCTTTGGAAAGTACCTGTAGCTAGTATCCTAATAGGAACACAAACTTTGTTTCCACTGGGATGGGTTCCCCTTTGTTGGCTCTGGGTCTGAGTTGGGGTCAGTAGAGCTCAGTGAGTTCTTCTAGTATGCCCCATGTCCACCCTGTAGCACTCTACAATCCCTAGCTCATGTAGCTCCTGGAAGGTTACCCTGGGCCTGAACACTCTTCTCCTTCTCAGTCTAGGCCTATAGTCAGCAGCAGCAGCATATGTAGCAGACCTGCAGCAGCCCCTAGTATTTCTTCAGTTAAAACTCCCAAGTGTATACTCTACTGGTGCAGAGTATGGGGGTTTAATCAGATTGTAGGGTGAATGCAACAATTATAGTGCTCTGCTGTAGGTGCACCCTGTGTGATTGGCTACCTATAATGCATTCCACCTGCCAAGTACATCATTAAGGACTGTTAATGACCCTTGGTTAAGTGCAACAGGGGTAATCAGTAATTAAGATATTATTGCCTTTCTCACTCCGTTTTTTTTTTTTTTTTTTGCAACAGCCTTCCTCACTGAGCACTGTGGCACACCCTGCAGACATGCACCGCAAAGGTAAACAGTGCTCAGCACTCAGTGTACATGCCCCCATGAAAGGTCACACTCAGCATGGCATCACACCATGCAAACACACTCAAACACAATAAAACATGTGCCTCAAACGTAAACAAAGCTTAGCAGACACTGTACACCCCCCCACTCAGCACAGTGCCGCATCATGCAAACAAGCACTGTTGTGCTCCAATGAGTTTACAAGTTCTCAGACATCCCCCCCATTTGATGTCACCTACCTCTTCTGTGGACACCAACACAATTCTAAGCCTACACAGATGGGATCTGCGGACACTGATACCCATTTGTGCTGTTCAGTAACCCCAGCTCATTTGCATAGAGTTCCATGCACACAACCTGGAAACATGGTTCCAGGCACTGCCTCCTTGGCAACAGAACCATTCCACCATTGAAGATACTCCACACAGGATCCTATAATACATTATTGTCATACTAATAACTTTGTTTTTTTACACTATTTTTTTTCATAGAAACATATTTGCTCACTGCGGCAAGCTGGTCAAACATACCAAGATTATTAAAAAAATAAAATTATTTTAAATTATTTTCCATATGGTTTTTCACACATGGTGGATAGTTTTGCATATATCTGTGTCTGCTATGCTATTTCTGCCCATCTACCTGCCCTTTTATGGCTCCTGTTGTTTTTTTTTACATCCTGTACATGGAATTTTTCTGTGTACACTACGGACATCAACACGGGGTCTGCAGGATTGCCTATCTGCTTCCTAGATCACTCTACTTCCCTCATTTGCATGCAATTCATCTGCTTATCAGGTGATTTGCATGCCATGGATATTTCTGTGTAGGCACACTCTTGCGCATCGCTCAGCACTGTTTATTGGATCACACACCTGCTTGCTTTCATGTAAGCAGTGTGCCACTATGCCTACATGGAAAAAAACATCCATGTAGGTTTTATTAAATTCCTTTTCTGTTTAATTTCTCCAGGTGTTTATTTTTGTCAGTATTGTGATGGGAATGGACCACATTCATATCTAAGAACAATATTAGTTTGCAAAATCAGTTTTGCTTTTGTCTTTGGCGTCTGGCAAGAGTGCTGACACAGCAGCACCCACAATGTAGCCATAACTGCCACTTTTCTGTAGTTTATATGCAGGTTACCTGTACTGGTAATATATTTAAGCATGCAAAGCCTAAGACAGGGTTACCGCCTGTCCTTCTTTACACAAGAGAGTCCTTATTTGAGCAGTTGTATCCTATGAAAAAAAAAACATGAAACATAGCAAATGTCCTGAGATATTTAGGATGCAAAATATTCCCCAAGTTTCCTTTAGTAATTGTATAAAACAATTATCTTGCATATGAAACACCAATTATTAGAAATGGCATAAATGACTCAAACATTACAAAAATGAGCATTTATACTAACAAAAAAGTGAAGTCCAGTCTTTTGAACTGATTGAGGGTACAGAAGCTTATATTTCAAAAAAAGTCCCACTTTGGGCATCTGAAAAGGTGGCAACACTACATGGCTGGGAGGGATAACACAGATAGGTGTATTGTGCATCACCCTGAGACAATAAACCAGACAAGTCTTTGCATTCTGGATTGCAGGGAAATGCTTATGTTGACTGAAACAATTTTTGTCCAACGTTTCCTTACATTTTCTGTACAGTCAAATATTGATTTGAATATACAGCTATTACAGCAGTTATTATGCTAACAAGGTAACATTTGTTAAATTATGCGTGAGAAAATTAGTTCAAACCTTATATTTGTCAAAATACTGCACAATACAGTAGCATAGCTATTCTAAAAATTACTTTATCATAATGAAGGATAAAAAAAGTTATTATATCAAGCTACAAAAAACTCACCACAACAATCCACAAACATTCTGGTCCACAGTCAACCACAATCTCCAACCAGGCAAAATCACCTCCCCAAACCCTAACACTGAAGGTGATAACAATGATATTGCCACCCAGTTTAATGACTATTTCGCCTCCTCCATCCAAAAGTTATTCAACATTTTCCCCACTACAACTACAAATACTCCCAAAATACAAAACTATCACCATACGACCAACACCCAATTCTCTTTTAAACCAGTTCCAACTGACCTAATTCGTAAACACCTTGCCAAATTGAAACCCACCACTTTCGCTGCAGATAAACTCCCTGCTGATTACCTCAGGATTGCTGCCTCTGCCATCACCTACCATATTTCCATACTCATCAATAGATCCATAGCTGAACACACTGTCCCATCTGTCTGGAAAATGTCTTACGTCGTCCCCCTACACAAAGGTGGTTCCTTGACAGAACTTAGTAATTATCGCCCCATAGCTATACTATCTCCCGTATCAAAAATCTTAGAAAAAATGTGTACACACCTAACTAATGAATGAGCTTCTTCAATATAACCTGCTAGCAAATTCCCAATATGGATTTCGGCCAAACCATAGTACCATCTCTGCACTTATATCCTTTACTGACCACGTCAACCAACAAAGAAATCTTGGTAACTTAGTATCTGTTGTCTTCCTAGACCTGTCAAAGGCATTTGACATGGTATCCCACTGCAAATTACTATCGACTCTCTCTGAGATCAATCTGGATAACTCCTCTCTACTGTGTTTTAAAAATTATCTGTCCCTCCGGCAACAAGCTGTTAAATGGCATAACTCTCTCTCCTCCCAGTGGGACAAGGTATTCCGCAAGGATTCATTCTTGGTCCCATACTATTTTCCATCTTTATCAATAACCTCCCCTTGGCTACCCAACAAACTAAAATAGTACAGTATGCTGATGACACCACCCTTATTTCCTCAGAGCCCTCTCTACAATTACTCCAAGACAGAACCCATGAAGCCTTCACTACTATAGAAAAATGGCTAAATTCCTTCCAACTCATACTAAACCCATCTAAGACCCAACTCATGATCTTCCACCCATCCAAAACTTTCACCCTCACCTCACAATTCTCAATAACATCTTCCAACAATACCCTTATCACACCAGTAACTCAAGCCAAGCTACTAGGTGTAACTATTGACCAAAACCTAAAATTCGACAAACATATAGCACTAACAATTGCCAAAGTTCATAAAAAACTAGGTTCACTCTACCGCTGCAAGAACTTCCTCACACAGGAATCCTGAATCACTATCTCTCATACCCATCTACTCTCCACCTTACTATATGCTTCCCCAACTCTAACTAACCTAAACAAATCTGACCTTCTGAAACTATCTACCTGCTACAATAAAATCTCAAAATTTGCAACTACTGCTAAGTTTCATTCTCACCATTGCCTCTCCCTAAGACAACTAGGATGGTTAGAACTCCTTAACCTACTAAAATACAATCAACTTCTCCTGACCCATCAACTGCTATACCAACCAAATAAAATTCCTGCCCTCTCTGGTCTGCTCACCTTCCATAATATTGCGAGTCAACTAAGATCTTCCAATACCGCCCTACTGACTGTTACCAATTGCTTACGTAGCTCAGGCCAATCCCTTTATTCCTATGCTGTTGCTAAGGCCTGGAACTCTCTACCCCTCTGACATTAGATGTCTAAATAGGAAACATACTTTCAAATCCCTACTAAAAGATCTGCTATTCAAAACTTGGATATGTTCCTGTACAGAATCAGACTAATTTCACCTGTTCCTGACTTTCAGCATCCCTAGATCATAGGTGTACTTCGTAGTTTCACTTAGTGCATAGTACTGTGAACCAGGTGTTTCGGCCACCTTTATAGTTATGATTTTTATTTTATGACCCTGTTTGGCTATGAAATTTCTTTTTGAATTTATGTTCAAGCGATTGTATATTTGTTGTATAATATCTTGTTTAATTGTTTCTCTATATTCTAACCACTGCATGCTGCATCATTTGTAAAACTCTGATTTTACTCTTTTTATATGTTCTATGTTCTTTGTACAAAACAGCTATGTTTATATAATTTTTTATTATTTTTATTATTTTTTATATTTTTTTTACTATGTATCTGGAGCTTTTCTCCCCGGGCTTCCTCTGAAAACTGTCACCTTTTGTCCACTCGGACTAACCCGGTAAACAAATGGAAAATAAATAACTAATAATTGCTTGGTCATCTCTGTTCAATCTAAACATTATTAAGCAAAATTTTGCATATCGGGTGTGATGATATTAGGTAGTGCCATCTGTGCCAGGGAGAGTAGGGCACTGCATGTGTAACATATGCCAGCATAGCTAGCTGGAGTTTTGTAAAAAATTTTATGTCATTTGACTATCACACTAAATTACAAATGCTTGTGTTAAAAATGTATTTGTAAAGTTGCTTGTATTAAAAATGCATCAACAGTGGGTCCTGCTGGACAGAAAAGAGATATGCATGTATGTCAGACAATATTATTATAACTGATTAAATGTCTGTATTTTAAAAGAGAATTGTGGAAGGGAAGAGGTTAATCTCAGTGCAGCTAATTTTGAAAAATAGGTTGAAAATTAAATGGGTTGGTTTTGGCTATGAAGATTTTATCTTACAGGTCTGATTACAGCCAGAGACAAAAATGCCTAGGAAAACCAGGACCAAGAATCTTACTATATTTTCTTTAGGGGTGCACTCATTTCTACCCTGAAAGGGTGGAAGTTTTTGAAATTGTTTTATAGCTTTCAGATGCTGCAAGAGATTTTAGTAAAGCTCTTGGTGTGTATTGTATGGGAGTCAGGTGACCAGATGTGATGTCATTCTATAACCAGCACTGAAATGATTTTTTGAGGTATTAGTGAGAGATATGATGGAACTCTTGCAGCAGCACTTTGTATTCTGGAACCTGACATGAAAGATCTCTCACAGATAATTCACACAACCACACACCTCATCTTGCCTTGCTGTAGTAAGCAATTTAACTCACATCATCTTTCCTTGCTTTAGTAATTAACCAGGAACAGTAATTCTTTAGTCAATCAGGAAACTATAGTGAGATGTGTTAAGTATTGCTTTCTGCATCTATATGAATTTATCCAACTGTGTTATTTTTTGCATCTCCTGTGATTGAAACTGGTGTTTATTGTAACTAGATATTCAGTTTTCTCACTTTTTCTAATTTTATTATTTATTATTAAATATTTTTATTCCTTTTATTGTGGCTGCTTTTTTAGAGAATACTTTTAACATCTTAAGAGTATTTATGCTTATTTTAGTGGCACTGTAGCCACTCCTGAAAGTCTTGCTGCACTGGTCAAACTTTGCCATTTGTATTAGTATTAATTTTACTCAGTATAATTGGGTACCCTTATAAGAACCTTAGAGTAGCTGACTGGTGACAGCATAATTACCTTATAGCCTTGGCAGAGGGTGCACAGCTGCAACAAAAAGCAACAAAATTCAAACAATATAGGAAAAGGTACTGCAGATAAGTCAATAAATAGACCAAAAATGGCTCAGAAACACAGATTCGGGTGTCATTAATAAGCTCGAATATTGGCCTCTATACCCTGCACAATAAGGTAGACTAAGGCAGAATATCACATTCTATGCACACAATAAATAAAATAAGACAAAGAAACTGTAAAATTTGGGCACAAGGATTCTAGAATATGGGCGTTAGCTAATGCAGTACAATAATACAATAGCACAGTACAGAAATGTACAGCCCATTATGGTAAAACAGTTCAGGAACATAGGTGTACTTGGCACAAAATTACAGAAACATGGTGTAATGATTCAAAAGTATTAACAGAGCACAGTGAAATAAAAAAAACATGTAGGCATGAATGCAAGAATTAATGTGTATGTATCTGCAAACTATCATGCATTTATTTTTTTTATTTTATTTTATTTTATTTATTTATTGCTATTGTTTACTGAGCTTAGTCAAAAAAATCTTTTCAGCAACAGCCTGGAGAGAAAAGCTTCAATATATTATAAACATTTTTAAACAGAAATTAAGTAATATACATTAACACTTTCATGTGCATTTACAAATTAGATTGCATTCACATGAAATAAAGAAAACTATTATATTATAAAAGATATTTGTTGAGCATTTGAAGAGGTGTATTCCAATTCAAATAACTGAAAGTAAGGGAAGGAAGTAAGTAGGACAGAAAAATGTTAATATTGTAGTTGAGTAGTGGGGTGTAAAACAGGTTCAGAGACAATATTATAAATGGCTATGTTTATAGTAGAAGTATAGAGCAGAGAGGACAGTGTTACAAAGCTATGTATATAGGTTGGAAGATGGTAGTAAAACTATTCAGGTATTGGTAGAGACCGCTTGTGGGGCATAGGATGGCAAGCTGAAGATAACAGTGGCATTTATCCTTGAGATTGTGGTTTGAATGAGTTAACATTCTGAATGGATTTCATTGGTAGTGGGATGTGGTTCCATATTTTAGCTACACTATTTGAATATAATAAGGCCCCTGCAGTATTATCTGATTTGTTTATAGTGCTAGTGATTTTCTCAAGAGTCTAACATTCAGTAATAATAATAAAGGGCTAGGCAATTTTCTGTCTTATAGAGAAGTATAATAATAATACTAATACTAATAATAATAATTGTGATGACCCACCACTGGACCAGTAATCAAGGAGCCTCAATCCTCATCACTGGCACCAGTGTGGGGATGTACACTGGGAGGATGACAGGTACACACACAGTATTTCCAGATGCAGCTCTCAGCATCAAGTGCAATTACCCTTAAGGTCACACAGATACCACAGTCAGTTCGCAGATGGTTTCTCAGTCTTTCTCCAGCTCCCCAATAAGAATCCCCACTGACACAGCTTTAGAGTTGAGATCTCAGCTGAGTAGCCAAGCCAAGACCTCCAGCACCCTCTCTGTCCAGCCAGTGCTTTGTGTCCCTCCCCAAGTAGCTGAAACACACACTCTTTGAGGTTTGATTTACACACACATGCACACCTGGAAAAGGCTGGCATGGGTTTACTAGCTATGCCCCATATTGCCCAGACTATAAAGTAGTTATCACTGCCATCAGCCAACTCCTTATCAGCAATTTTAAGGCCCTTAGCAAAGGGTGTCCAATCTTATGGTGTAATATTAATATTAATACAAATGGTAATTTGACAAAGAACAAGGCTATTAGGAGTGGCCCACACAGTGTCATCAAATAAATATGGAAATACTCTCAAAACTTAAATATATCTAGACAGATCAGCCACAATGAAAGGTTTAAATATATTTAATAATAAATAATAATAGAACAAGAAACTACTCAGTATATATTCACAGTGACATCAGAGTTCAAAAGCACAGGAAATATTTAAAACTACATTGCAGGACAGTCTCAAGTCTAAACTAAGCTTTGCTATATTGCTGAATATATCTAAGAGAATTATACTATTCCCTAGTAACTTACTTCATCAGACCATGGTGAATGGTTCTTGTCAGGTCCAAGACAGAATACAGAATGCTCTGTCTCTATCAAAGAGTTCTCAAATTAATACCTCAGTGACATCATTTCTTCTCATCTGACTCTATCCCAGGTGAAACCCGCACTGCTGAGCTGGCAGTATCTCCCTTTGTCACAACAACAATAATATAGTATTATTATTATTATTATTATTATTATTATTAAGAATCATATTGTAGTTAGCTGAGAAAGAGCTAGGTGATGTAATAATTCTAACCAGTTTAATTCTCTGAGTGCTTGGCAGTGATGTGTTCTCTTGTTATAGTTTACAGCAAATTTGGCTATTTTATTATGATATTGCTCGAGTATGAACAGTCGTGAGACTTGAAGGTTAATGAAGATTGGGATAACATAGAGGAGAGGTGGCAGTAAGAAAGAAAAGGCAGTACTTCTTCTGGCCATGTCAGTGAGGTAGGATGTACTTGGTTTAATTCCTCCAAGTCTTTTGGGTTTCTAGTACCATGATGGCAATGTACTGCATTCTTAAGTCAAAGTATGATTAAAGCTCATTAAATTAATATTGTTTTAATCTTTGATATTAGCCAAACACGCTCTTTCTTGCATCTGCATTGTGCCCAGAATTGATTCCTTCTGTACTTCATATGGGGTTACACGTATCAATAGCATATCTAAATATGACTGTAATTTTTTTTTATGAGACCCATGGCCCCTACTACTATTGGAACCATCTGGTTATCCTTCTTCCACACTGCTATCGTTTCTGCCTGCAAATCCTTGTACTTTATGATGTTGTGTTTCTCTATACGTTAGACACTATAATCAATAGGTATATCAATTTCACTCAGTGCTAATTTTGTCTTCTTTTTATGGACTACTTTTTCTTTTGACTGTTCCCATTAGGGGTCGCCACAGCAGGTCATCTGTTTCCATTTCTTCCTGTCTTCTGCATCTTGCTCTGTCACACCAACTACCTGCATGTCCTCTCTCACCACATCCGTAAACCTTATCTTAGGCCTTCCTCTTTTCCTCTTACCTGGCAGCTTCATCCTTAGCATCCTTTTCCCAATATACCCAGCATCCCTCCTCAGCACATGTCCAAACCAACCCAATCTCGCCTCTCTGGCTTTGTCTCCAAACCGTCCAACCTGGGCTGACCTTCTAATATACTTATTCCCAATCTTGTCTACCCTTGTCACACCCAGTGCAAATCTTAACATCTTTAACTCTGCCACATCTGGCTCTGACTCCTGCCTTTTTGTCAGTGCCACTGTCTCCAACCCATATAACATAGATGGTCTCACTACCCTCTTGTAGACCTTCCCTTTCACTCTTACTGGTACTCATCTGTCACAAATTACTCCTGACATACTTCTCCATGCACTCCACCGTTCCTGTACTCTCTTCTTCACCTCTCTTCCACACTCATCATTACTCTGAACTGGTGATCCCAAGTATTTAAACTCATCCACCTTCACCAACTCTACTCCCTGCATCCTCACCATTCCTCTATCCTCCCTCTCAATCACACACATATATTCTGTCTTAGTCCTGCTGACCTTCATTCCTCTCCTCTCTAGAGCATATCTCCACCTCTCCAGGGTCTCCTCAACCTGTTCCCCATTCTCACTACATATCACAATGTCATCTGCAAACATTATAGTCCACAGGGACTCCTGTCTGATCTCATCTGTCAACCTGTCCATCACCACTGCAAATAAGAAAGGGCTCAGAGTTGTTCCTTGATGTAATCCCACCTGCACCTTAAATGCATCTGTCACTCCCACTGCAGATCTCATCGCTGTCACACTACCCTTGTATATATCCTGTATCACTCTTACATACTTCTCTGCCACTCCGTACTTCCTCATACAATACCATAACTCCTCTCTAGGCACCCTGTCATATGCTTTCTCTAAGTCCACAAACATACAATGCAACTCCTTCTCCCAACTATTTTTTGATCTGTTGGTAATGGGTGATCCCATGCGATATAAACTTCATCATTCTCTATAATGTTTTCTAGCTCATATCTCCAATGTTTCTCAGTTACTTCAATATTGTAATGTTTGCACAATCCCCAATATGACAGTCTTGCCACATTATTATGTCTTTCAGTATACAGGTCTGCCATTAGTGTATCACAAGATGTGCAACTGTTTCCAGTTCTGTTTTACAGACTCAGCATTTGTCTGTTTCTCCCAAGTATTCAATGGACTTTGTAAACATGTGTACATAGTCCACTATCCTAGGCCACCAACCTTTCATCTTTTGGTTTAAATTCACCTCTCTTAACCATTCCTGTGTCAGATCCTGATTGACATGAGGTTGTTCCTGGGGTTTTCTGTACTTGCAACTATACTTATGCCTTTTCCACACACCTTGCCTTCTCATCTGATCCTTCTTATATTCTTTCTTTTGTTTTTTGTTTTGTTTTTTTGGCACATTCATTTGCTGCCTGATTGTTTGTCTACTTCTAGCTTCATTTCTATTCCTGCTTGACACTAACATGCTTCTGCTAAACTAAGTAGAGAAATCATCTTAGACTTGCTGTCCTCATGTTTTAAATCTTTCACTATGTTTGGATCTGGTGAAGTCATCAGATATGTATGCAGTCATACGACTGCACATCTATACATGTAATCCATTTCAAGGAGGCCCATACCTTCTATGGAGTGAGGAATATATAATCTTGGTATACACTGATTTTTATCAGCTTTGATAGGAAAGAAACATTTTTCTTGTTTTCCTGTCCAACTGACCCAATACCTTTTTGGGCCAATCAGTCACCCCAGAACTGTAAGTCAGAACAGGAAAAGCAAACTGGTTTATAGCTTGGAATTTGTTCCTACATGTCAGGACTGTTTTCAATATTAATTTTGGTCTTCAGAAATATTCCTTACTAAATTTTGTTTGCATTTTTTCATGTTTTATTGTCAATCCTTTATCAGTTCCCAAATATGTATACACTCCCTCCTCCTCAAGTTCCTTTGTATCACCTTCATTTCCCAGATTGATATTTTCTTGGTGATGCAGTTTTTCTGCTTTAAATGTTGCTTCTGCACAATTATCAAGACAAAATGACATTCTTTCGTCATCTGAGAAAGTTTTAACCACTTGCCGTTGTGCTTTCAGGTCCTCATCAGGTGAACTATACAGTTTTAAATCATCCACAAAAAGAAGATGAGAAGTTTTTATACTTGGTTGTTTTCTGGGAGCCAAATTGTAGGTTCATAGGTTCATAGGACAGTACTAGGCTATTGGCCCAGAGGCCCTTATAAGCCTAACCAAGAATTTCACCCATGTTCCCACAAAGTTAGCACCTGTTTTCCCTTTCCAGCAGTGACACAGGTGGGATCCCAGGGTATATCTTCTGTTTCCCATCCAGTCGTCTAGGTTCCTCTTAAAGAGGGCTAGTGAGGTACTCTGCTTGACATGGAGAGGACTTCTATTCCACAGATGGGGGAGTTGTTGGGACACAAATCTATCCTGCCAACAAGTTCTATTAATGTCACAGACCAGGTTGAGACCTTGCGTGCAGTTTTCGTGATTTGAGTTTTACTTACAGATATGCAGCAACTCCATCAAGGCTGAGTCTGAGATGGCCTTGTATGCCAGACACAGGTCACCTCTAAGCAGTCTGTACAAGACTGAGTAGAGGGACAGGGCTTTTAGCCTATCTGTGTAAGATAGGTGTTTGAGACCCTGGATTTTCCTGGTCAGGAGCCTCTTTGGTCTCTCCAACTGCTGCATGTGCTTGGCAAGATACATGCCGAAGGGGTCATTGCATTCGATGATGGGTCTGATAAGGGAGGAGTACAGGGGTATTATGATCTCCTTGTTCCTGAATGAAATTCCCTTACTTATGAGGTGGGCCATGCAGAAAGCCTTCGGTACAATGGAGGTAACATGGTGGTCAAAAGTGAGGTTGCTATCAACCTGGGTGCCCAAGTCCCTCATGACTGATTGCATGCTTAGTACATTGTTATTAATGTGATAATTAGTGGGGACACCATTTTCCCCAAAGAGGATAATGATGCATTTCTTGACATTCAGTTTGAGGCCATGCTTCTGGTTAATTAAATGTTAGTTTGGTTAAGGCCCTCTTGGACGATGTACACATCACTAGGAGAATTTATGACAGTGCCCAGCTTGCAGCCATCTGCAAACTTGGTCAGCCACAGACCACTGGTTTTGGCTTGCACCTCAGAAAAGTATATCCCAAACAGTAGAGGCCCCAAGACCGATCCTTGGGGTACAACACTTGTTACGGGTCTACTACTAGAAGTAGCTTTCCCTATTTTGACTGAGTAGGTTCTAGCAGTGAGCCAGTTAGCTACCCATCTGGTAACGTATGGGTTGATGCCTAGCTGGGAGAGTTTATCTATTATTCCCAAGTGGGGAATAGTGTCGAAGGCTTTGGCTAGGTCAAGATAGGTGGTGTGCACTGTCTTGCCCTCATCCATGGCTTTGGTGACTGTTTCAAAGAAGGTGATCAAGTTTAACAGGCATGATCTTCCTTTCATTAAACCAAACTGTGTGGGATCAAGCATTTGGAGGTTGCCAATGTCTTTGTTTATAAGGTCCATGATAATGTGTTCCATGGCCTTGCAGATCAGGCTAGTTGGGTTGATTGGCCTATAATTGCTGGGTCGGTGGATACTCCACCTTTGTGCAGCGGGATGACAGTGGCTGTACTCCATTCTGATGGGATGAAGTCATTGCACAGGCTTTGGTTGAATAGGGTGCCTAGTGGTGCTGAGAGCTCTTGCCTGAGTTCATGTAGGATACAGCCAGGGATGTTGTCGGGTCCCATGGAGGCTGTATTTTTTGCCTTTGAGAGAGCATTAATAACCTGCTCCTGGAGATGAGAGGAGGGGGGCAGGTGCTGGGGATGTCCTGGTTTACTGATGTGGGGATAGAGGGATGAAGTTTTCACTGAACTTGCCTGCCAGCAGGTTGGCTATATCTATAACGTTTGTGTATGTAATATTCTTGACCACTAGTTCAGAGCAGATTTGGGAGTTACTGTTGAGATTGTAGACGTATGCGAAGAAGGCCTTGTGATTGTCCTTAGTGGATGCGGCCAATTTGGACTTGAAAATAGCCTTAGAAGATTTCACCAGTGACCTTATTTGCTTATTCAGACAAAGGAGAGATTGCTTCCAACTTGGCACTTGCTCCTTCTTGGTCCTGGACAGCAATTTTTTCCTTTTATTATAGAGTCTGTTTATTGCTGATGTCCACCAGATGGGAGAATCTAAAAGCTCGAATTACTACCCAGTCCTGTTAGCCCCTGTTCTTTCAACCAATCACTCGTGCTAGAGAAGGTTAGGCAACCCTGTTACTCTCACTAACAGTGAAGGCAAGACACTACCAGCAGAAGATAGCTCGCCAGAAACGCAAGAAACTCAACAAGCAAAACAACCAGGCCTGGATAACAGCAGACCTCTATCCAGACTATGCTACCTGACTAGAACACAGAAACCTCACACAAATGCACAGAAAAGGACATATAGAGCACTGACAAACAGAAAATACATCTCTCAGTATGAAAAAGCAGTTTACAGTTAAGTAATTCAATAAAAATGCAACCACAGTAATTGAACACTATCTAGCAATGAAAATACAGTTAAAACAGTATAAAACGCAGTGAAACAGTAAAAAAGCTTTATAACAGTGCAAAATGTAGTAGATTAGCTGTATAGCACAACTATAAGCGTTAAGAAGTACAATTCAATGAAATAAATGTAAGAAAAAAACTTATTCTGCTATTGGAGCCTCAGGGATTTTCTGCTTTGTCACAGTGATGAATCACCACTTCATGACCTAATCTGTTAAGTAGACAGCTTAGTGAGTTACGGGCAAGACAAAAGAGCAGCGGTGACAAAGAGCCACCCTGGAATATCCTCCTGTGAATTTGTATCCCTGGGATAATCTTTTGTCCATTATCATGGCTTTGCTTCAAAGTCATTTGCCACTGTTGCATGGTCACTGTAATGTAATTGATCGATGTAGGGTGTATCTTATACATCTGTAGTAACTCCTTTATCCATGAATGTGGGATGCTGTCAAGACTATTTTTGTAAAGTTTTTTTTTTTTTTTTTTTTTTTTTATTCTTTATATTGTACCTACTTTCTTAATGAGTCTTTTTAACTACATGTGGTGCATAGTAGTCAAATTTCAACTGGTCATCTATGATGACACCCAGTAATTTTATGTGGTTTCTTTGTTCTTTCATGGTAGTGTTGGCATAGGTAATAATGATATTTTGGTAGAGATGTGTTTTGAGATAAAGAGCAGTATGTTTCATTTGGGGGGGTTAGAAGTAGTTATGAATTATTTAACCATGTAACAATCGATGGCGATTGACGATATCTTGGAGTTTAAAGAGAGTCTTGGCAGAGCAGATTAGGGTGGCGTCATCAGCATATTGAAGTAGGGCAGCATTTTTTGTAGCAATGTAGAGGCCATTGATAAATATGTTAAAAAGTATGGGGCTTAATATAGATCCTTGTGGGACACCAATAGTTAATATCAAGACAGTGCAGTTATCTAAGAAGAAGAAATTTTAGGTCACCTGTAGGAGGATGGTAAGAAAATACACTACTGATGGATAGCATACTGCTGTACAAGCATGCTAATCCGAAATGCAGCACAAATCAAACCAAGACAGTGAAGCATATCTTGCAGTGTCTGGTAGTTAGCACACTGGAATAAGACTCTGAGCTGATAATGAGCTCTTCCTGGAAATACGAGCAGAATGCTCGATTCCTTCTACCTGTCTTTGCCTACTGTGTGATCCCGACTAAGTCACGTAACCGCTCAGTGCTACTGTGCTGCCTCTGGAAAAGGACACTTTGCCCATTGGGAAGAGGTTATCCACTTTATAAATTAATTAAAAAAATGCAAACAGCCAAAAGAAACTTGCAAAACTAATTGGGAGCTAGGAAGTAAATGTTGCAAACACTGTGGTTTTTCCCCTTTCAAAAGAGAAAGGAACAAAAAAAGTTTAAAAAAAACACATTCTGTTTAGGAAACTTAGACACACTGACTTTCTGTTCAGGAAATGTGGATGAATATTACACTCAGATATTGCCTATGGGTTTTCTGGTGGTCTAATGGTCATGATTCAGCAATTTCCTCCCCATTGCCTGGGTTTGATTCCTGGTTAGGAAAAATGTACTTTTATGAGGGGGTGATGAAAAGTTCTCAGCCAGACCAAGAAGAAAATGACGTGGAGCCATGAAACAAGTTTTTCAGCATATTCTCCCCAAAGTTCAACACATTTGGCACACTGTATCTTAAGTTTCTGTAACCCTGCCAAAAAAAACTCTGAAGTCTAGTCACTGAAATTCTGCTCCGCTGCTGCAATCACCTCCGAATCACTTGAAATTTGTTACCTTTTCAAACACTTTTTAAGGTTTGGAAACAGGAAATAGTTACATGGAGCAAGATCTGGTGAGTAGGGTGGAGGGTTTATGCACTCGAACCACAATTATGTCAAAACATCCATTGTTTTGCCAGCCTTGCGAACATGTGCATTGTCTTGCAAAACGAGAACTACTTTCCACAGCTTCCCTTTCATTTTTTTCTTTCAATGCCTCCTTTAGTTAGCACAGCAAGGTGCAGTTGTATTCAACATTAACTGTTTGGTCCCATGGAAGATGGTCCATTTTTTATTGGTATTTGTTTACTGGGAAGTCTACTGGGCCAGGGTGAGCCCATTTTCAGTAGAGGCCTGGGGAGGAAAAGCTGCAAAAACAAACATGATAAAGCTACAGAATCAAAATACAGAAATCAAGCAGCGGTGGTACATAATACATTACAGAATAGGTGATACAGTAAAATAGATAATACTAGTTATACAGATGTTAGAGTTTAGGTATGCAAGTCAAACAAGAATACAGTTGATGACAGGGATAATAGCGAATGTGTGAACAATACAGTATTGCAGTTTTGCAGTGCAGAGGGAAAGATGGAGAGCAGCAGACTGAAGATTCTGAGAGTAAGGTATAGCCTTAGCGCTATTGTTATATAGGCATCAAGACTGAATAGAATATATGGTAAGTAACTGATATAGTACATTATGTGTGGCTGGGTGGCACATGTTGGACTTAGTAAGTTGGAAGCACTGAATGTATAACTGAGGAGTCTGAGCCGTAAGTGAGATGGGGAGGAAAAGTAGGAAGGCTAGGAATATTGGATTTTTTTTTATAGTCAGTGCTGGTACATGTACATAACCAACTGGAGAACAGGTGTTGTTTCAGCAAAGTCTTAAAACATTCAGGATTGCTACTAGACCTAATTGAAGGAGGGAGAGCATTCCATAATTTTGCTATAGTATATGGGCAATACATTTCACCAGCAAAAGGGTTAGGTTTTGTTACATTAAGGAGCATCTGATTGCCTGATCGCAGAGTTCTATTTGGGTGATACATGGTAAGCAGAGAGGAGAGGGCAGGACAACTAGAAGGCTTATAGATTAGCTTATGAGCTGTGGTTAGTGATTGCACAACACTGCGGCCATGACCTCTCCTGCTGACTTTTGGGTCTTGAACTTCTTTGACCTTGGTGAACCTTAGTGCCACCATTGCATGGACTGTTGTTTTGTCTCAGGATCATAGTGGAGTAACCATCTTTCATCAACAGTAACTAGTTCTTCCAAACAGCTGGCACCAGCTCGACGAAAATGCTGCAGAATCAATTGGAAGTATCCACTTAACATCTTCCTGTCTACATTCAAGCATTTGGGTATCCACTTGGTTGACAGCTTCTGCATACCCAGCTGCTCATGGATTATAAACCCAACACTTTGCCTGGATATCTGTAGTGTCTCAGCAATTGTTTTAGCCTATATTCACCGATCTGCCAAAATCAAATCATGGACATAGTCAATAATTTCAGGAGTTGACACGGTTTGAGGCCTCCCAGACCTTGCTGCATCTTCAGTCTCGAAATCTCCACGCTGAAAATTTGCACACCACTTCTTCACAGTTGAATAAGAAGGGTACTTGTCACTCAGTATAAATAACAACAAAGTACAGTCCAATATCCACGACTACAAAGGCCAGGTATACTCCAAAAATGTATTAAAATATGAATAAAGACTCACTAGAGCCTCAGCCCAAAGGCCTTTTAAGAGTTTAAAACCACTTAAAAAACTCCCCTTTAAGTATTAACATCAATATGAAACTTTATTAAACAATTAAACATTCAACCAATCAATACATTCACCTAATAATATTATCATAGCAATATTTTTGAACTACATTTTACATTCAATCAGGCAGGTGTCAGTGTCCCATATTGCAAAATAAATACTGTTTCCTTGTACAGCAATCTATTCTTCAAAGCCAAAGGATTATAAACTTTAACTTTCTTCAGAATAGAACCTCTTAAACAACTGCCATCCCTTCCATGATGTATAACAAAATGCATTGCTAGAGGGCTTTCGGTTTTTTTTTTTTAATGTCCCTTAGATGCTCCTGCAATTTAATTTTACTCACTCAGTGTTTACATCATACATTTATGGATTTCATTTGGAGTTTTCCTTCTGCAGGAATAGGAACTTCATGATGGCTTGAAGTTCCACACTTGAAAATTCCGCAATTTTTGTTGACATGGCTCAATCAATCAATAATCTGAAACAATGTCAAAATATAGTGTTATGATTCTGCAAATTGGCACTTTACAAGATGAAATACCCCTCTTTTCAGCTACAGAGGCAAAACAATGCTCGGAATATAGAAAGTTGGTCAGGCTTAGAACTTTTCAGCACCCCCTCATAAACATGTCCTAAAAAGATTGCCTCAAAGCCTTATCTCTATACTCTGTCTCCAACAGATTGTTTAGGGGTGATCTATGAGCAATTTTAATTGAACCAATGGGATATGTTTAAAATACTATTTAAGTTGCATCAATTGATTTGTGTTTTTTGTCACTGAAGAAGGCTGTGCTTTTTTGCCAGCCGAAACCGGTCTGAGCTTTTTTGATGTTTATTTAACATTAAAGGATTTTTTATCGGATCCACTTTGGTTGCTGGCTTCATTTTGGCTGTGTGGATGCTTTTGCTTTAGTTGCCATGCAACTTTTCTCCATGCAGGAGGATTTTTTGACTGGTACACTTCGTTTTACTTCCTGCTGGGGGCCATGGATCCGTTGCTGGCTGTGTGATTTATCTGCAGCCGTCTTTTCTGCTTTTTTTGTCTCCATTTGGTTCATTTTTTGCTTCCAAGTGCCATCTGGATTTTATATTTGCCTCTTTACTACAACGCATGGTCTTTTGGGCTGTGTGATTTGTTTTTGTACAACTTTCTACATTGTTCTGTTCCTGTCGACGTATTTTCATGCTAACTTGGCATCTCTTCATGAATAACTTACAGGACTACTGACCTTATGTATATACATATATTTATATAGGGTTGTAGTTTATAGTGTATTTTTTACATGAAGTTTTGATCATGGCAGGGGTTCAGATGATTTCCGAGTTTTTCGTTCAACGTTTGACTCCATTTTTTGGGCGCTTTATTTGATACCAGCAATTTTATTCATTGGGGCTAACAATACTTTATATATGGGCCTGACGCTTGGCAACAATGTCTACAGTTATGTGATTTATGGACAACTTGATTATTCGTTGATATTGTGGAGGTTGTTCATAATAACTTTTCATCATCTTGTGACATTGCTACGTGGCCTGCGGGTCAATTTATCTACATACCAGTTTCGGTCATTATATTGGACCAAGGTACTGTGTGTTTTTTCTACATAACCATTTTGGATTTCTTTGGGGTTATTTACTTCTTTGGAGTTGCTTCCACATTATATTACGGAGTGCAGTTTTGCGATGAGAACTGGTGCCCTGTTAAATTGTCATTCTCTCTTGGACAAAGAATTCATGCATAGAAACGCTTATGGGTTTCATCAACGCTTTATGTGAAGTTTTGAAACATCAGTGATTATTGTGGACACTTGTGAGGAAGCTATTGAACAATAAGGACAATATGATTTTCAGCATTGTTAATGTTATTCTTTTGTGTCCTATGTATACTGAATTGGTCTAGCCTTATTGTGATTCTTTTTGGCTTATTAGACCATTCCGATTTGCACGTTTCTGTTCTTCAGTATTGAACGACCTTTGAGTTTAGTAACATTCTTTTTTCTTAATACATACTAAATGTCTTGGAACTTTTTTTAGCATCATAGCAAGATTTTGATAATTGCATATTTGTTATATGCTAGACAGATTCCTTTTTGGATCACATATCCAATATAGAGGCCTTGTTGGTTTTTTATAATATACAGGTATTGGATATGGTGGTCTTTGCATAGGCTGTGTATCTCAATTTATTTGATTGTTTTATCTTTCAAATTATTTTGGAGAACTATTATTGTCAGCTTGACCAATACATGTTAATTGGGGATGTCATATGTTTCTCACAATTGTTGTCTTTTTCTATAGGATAAGTTTTTTTAGAATAGGTTTACACCTGAACTTAGTATTTTGTATAGCGCCTCTTTGCATCTTACATTTGGGTGAGATAAGTGTTTTTTTACCATAATACAGTTTTGGTTTAGGTTTTATTTACCAACATATGGGTCATATTCTATTGGTGATAATTATTTATGATAATATTCCATCTAGGGGATGGCAGCATATATCATTTTCTAATTTTTATCAACATGTTTGGGTCCAATATTTGTGAAGATTAAAGTTTTGATCTTTACAATTTGTAGTGAGTGGTCAGGGTTAGCCCCCTGATTTTCTGAGTATGATCTAATTGATTTTTTACTATCAGTTTTTGGTGAAATCATTTGCAACTAATATATATTATTATATATATATATATATATATATATATATATAGCGAAACCACCCCGTTCAAACGACAAACACAGGGAGTCTCTGACTCCAAAGCAAATATATCAAAGAGTCTCTAACTCCAGGCCAAATAAACCAATGGATGGTACACTCGGTAAACAAAAAAGTCTATAGTCACTGTGTGCAAGTAATCCCACGGGCGAGGATGCGTGTCACTCAACCACAAACCTTATACCAGTCCTGCTGCAAGCCCAGAAGTCCTTGTACGATGTTAAGTGGTTCTCACTCAATTTAATGTTGACGTATCGCTACATTGGTCATTGTGGCTTTCACTTCGCCTAAGTGCTATTGCTAAACATAGCGTTTTTTCCACCAGCGGGAGCCTTTGGTTAGTGAGAACCACTTAACATCGTACAAGGACTTCTGGGCTTGCAGCAGGACTGGTATAAGGTTTGTGGTTGAGTGACACGAAGTATCCTCGTTCCGGTGGGATTACTTGCACACAGTGACTATAGACTTTTTTGTTTACCGAGTGTACCATCCATTGGTTTATTTGGCCTGGAGTTAGAGACTCTTTGATATATTTGCTTTGGAGTCAGAGACTCCCTGTGTTTGTCGTTTGAACGGGGTGGTTTCGCTATACATTTTTCCATCATCCAGGGAGGCTTCTACGATATATATATATATATATATATATATATATATATATATATATATATATATAAATTTTTTTTGCATCATTGCCTAAGTCTTTTTGCAGTGTTATTATATACTTTTTATTGCCATCTGATTTTATCTTATTTTACATTTCATAAGGCATATATTGTTTTTGACCATTGGTATTTGACTATATTTGATTTTGGGAACATAGCAACACAAGACAGGTGATATTTAGCCTGTCATTTAGAGCTATTATTGTTCCCCTCATATTGATGTGGCACTTTTATGTGAAGCCATTATTGTCATCTCTATTAACAGATAAAATGGATCTTTTCAATTTAGTTTCAGGGCTTTCTGCAGATAGAGCAGATTTGAGTGCATTTGGTCTTGGTGCATGTTCTATTAGTAATTCTTCTAATGACCTCTTGGGACCTGAGTCATCATGCAGTTTGGCCTTTGACAATCTTTATAAGCATTTAAAATTGTTAAGATCTAATATTTGGCATTCCAAACTTTTCAAAGCTTATATTGCTAAAGGAATCACGCCAAGGGGTCTCAGAATTCGAATTCAACCACATCTGGGACAGCCAGATGAGGAGCTCAGTAATCAATGGTCTAACATACAACAGCATGCTACTATGTCATTTGTTGAAGCTTTGGATAAATATTATGACAGAATTATTGATTCTGAAATTAACACTGTAACAGACTTATGCAATGATGTACAAAAATTTGAGGGGGAAATATTCTTCAAGAAATATCTTAACAAGGTGGCCAATGATCTCACCAACCTTGAAGAACAGTTAAAATCCGGAAAAATCAAAAAATTTAAGCGGGATCTAAATGATTATCAGGGAGCTAACCCCTTTAGTTTTCCTTCCAAACATGTTCGTTTTAACCCTCATCCGGTTAAAACACCAAGAAGAAAGAGACCCAGATCCATATTACGTAATAAATCTATAACAAATGGTTCATCTACTGATGATCCTTCATCATATACAGATAGTGATATACAGCCAGCATCGGATTCACCCAACCCCAAAAGAGCCCAAGGCTTTGTCCCTTTAGGGGGAAATACAAACGTGGAGGCAGAAAACACAAAAAGAATCGAGAACATTCAGAGTCTGTTAGAAATGGTAATACAGAAATAAGTAATGTTAATTCTAATGTTCTAAATTTGTCTGATTTTGTTTTGTCTTCATCACAAGTGGCTATTCTTAATAAAGGCTTAACTTTTATTCCTGGGTTTGTTATTTCTGAGGACCAATTGGTCCAGGATGTCTTGTCATTTTGTAGAACTCTCAATTTGAAATTACAGTTTGGAGATGGGGATGCATCTTATGATCAAAATAAATGTATTTATCATAAATCTAAATATCTTCCTCCGATGCACCCCGTTGTACACTTGTTTCAGAATATGATTCTCAAAGATCTACATTTTGATAGTTCTGAAACTCATTTTAAACCCAATAATTTGTCATCCAGTGAAAAACAGGCTATTGTTGAACTACAACAAAACAAGGATTTGGTTATTATTTCAGCAGACAAAGGTGGGGCAGTTGTGGTTATG
Source organism: Protopterus annectens (assembly GCF_019279795.1). Lineage (NCBI taxonomy): Eukaryota > Metazoa > Chordata > Ceratodontiformes > Protopteridae > Protopterus > Protopterus annectens. The sequence goes on from NC_056739.1 coordinate 740,880,813, forward strand.
AATTGGTCAGATTATGACAAGGAGGCCAGGAGACAATTATCTGACAAACGGTACTATGCTGAAATGTGTTTAAATCCTACACACAGGTTCAAGAAACAGATTGATGAGTTTCTTATTAGTGCTAGAGATACTGGCCTCATAACCACTTCTATACTACAACAACTTACTATTCAGGATCCTATTAATCAATATATTTACTTTCTTCCAAAAATCCATAAGGATCCTTTACATCCCCCAGGTAGACCTATTGTTTCTGGTTGAGGTTACCTTACAGAACCATTATCCTTGTTTTTGACTAGACATCTTAAGCCTTTGTTGTCATATGTTCGTTCTCGCTTGCAAGACACGACTGAATTTTTACACATTATATCTGATGCACAATTGGAACCTGGTTGGCTGATGTGTACACTTGATGTTAGTTCTCTGTGTACGAATATTCCGCATCAGGTGGGGTTGGAAGCTTTAACTCACTGGCTTAATATAGCCCATTTATATGAACAAGATTTAATTTCCTTTCTTGTTGGCCTTGCAGAGCATGTCCTCACCAATAATGTCTTTTTCTATCAAGACATTTGTTTTTGGCAGATCAAAGGAACAGCAATGGGAGCATCATTTGCTCCTATTTATGCTGACCTTTTTATGGCTTATATAGAAGAACATATAATCTACAATAGCAGCCATAATATTTACCTTCCAGAAATTGATATCTGGAGGCGGTATTTGGATGATTGCTGGATGGTGTGGAGGGCTGATGTTGACTATTTAACTGAATTTGTCTCATATTTAAATGATAATATATGGGGCTTACAGTTTACTGTCAATTATCATGTTGACACAATAACTTTTCTGGATGTGTTAATAACAAGACAACCAGATGACACTCTCAGTACACAGGTTTTCAGGAAATATCCTGAATACAACACAGTCCTTCACGCATCCAGCTTTCATCCTCCACACATTGCCAAAAACATACCCATATCACAGTTTATACGTTTGAGGCGCATATGTTCTAAGGAGGATACTTTCCAAGAAGATAGATGTGATTTAATCAACATATTTCGTGCCAGAGGATATTCTATGGGACATGTTTTGCGGGCCAGCAATTGGGCCAATACTTTATCTAGGCAGGAATTGTTAACTTATAAACTCAGGGATCAGAGGACCACACAGCCAATCAGGTTTTTAACAACATATGCTAGGAATTCAGATGTACTCATGAATAGTGTACAGAGAAATTGGAACATTTTGTTAAGTCTACCAGAATTATCAGATATATTACCGGACAAATGTTTATTCTCATTCCGCAAGGGAAAGAATCTAGCCTCATGTTTCAGTCATTATAAACATACACATTATGCTAGCATTGCACAATTTTCACTAATAACTATGACTGGGGAACCTCTAGTGGGGTGTTTCCCCTGTGGTCATTGTAGTAATTGTGATAAAATTGCTAAATCTAAGGAATTTACTAGTAGGAATTGCCCAAGGGTCCATGACATCTCATTCTTTGCAAACTGCAGCAGTGAATGGCTTATTTATTTGGCCACATGCATTTGTGGCTCCTTTTATGTTGGTCAAACATCTCGCCCTTTAAGACTACGGATTTCTGAACATATGAGCAATATTAAAAATAAGAAAATAAACAATGCATTGTACAAACACACTTTGAAACATCACACTGCCAAATTTTCCCTTATGGTGATTGATTTGGTCAAGGGTATTAAATTTAATAAAACAGGATGGCACTCAATGTTAGATACAAAGGAAAATAAATGGATTACTAAATTACGTGCTCTTTTTTCACCTGGATTAAATGTGCAATTTAAATTGAACCAATGGGATATGTTTAAAATACTATTTAAGTTGCATCAATTGATTTGTGTTTTTTGTCACTGAAGAAGGCTGTGCTTTTTTGCCAGCCGAAACCGGTCTGAGCTTTTTTGATGTTTATTTAACATTAAAGGATTTTTTATTGGATCCACTTTGGTTGCTGGCTTCATTTTGGCTGTGTGGATGCTTTTGCTTTAGTTGCCGTGCAACTTTTCTCCGTGCAGGAGGATTTTTTGACTGGTGATCTATGCCTGCCATACAAGGCATCCTTGGATACTGCACTAATGGACCTTTTACATATCTGCAAAACAAATACCACCAGAACTATACGATCCAGAGTCTTAAACCTTACCTGCAACATAAATAGGACTTGTTGGGGGGACAGATATGTATCTCAGAAAATAACCCCTTCTCTGGAACAGGCTTCCCATCCAGGATCCTAGGCCTTAAAAATGTGTCCTATATGGACAGACCAAAAAAAACTCCAACTATTCTCTGTCTCATATCGCCTACTTAGAGGCGATCTCTGTTTGACTTACAAAGTCGTGTCTGACCCAGCTCTGTTAGAAATGCTACATCTAAAGAAATCCCAATCCCTCTGCACCACATGCTCCAGAGACCTCAACATTATTACCACAATCACCAGAACATGCTCTAGGAACAGGTTCATAACCCAGAGACTGCCCATGCTATGGAATAGACTTCCCATACACGTCAAGCAGAGTACCTCACTGGCCGTCTTCAAGAGAAATCTTGATGAGTGGATGGGAAATAGAAAATTCACCCCAGGGATCACTCCAGTGGCTCTACTTGACAGAGGCACTGGGAACTAAGGTCAGGTGGCATGATGCCAGGGTAATCCTATGGACTAGGCTTGTAAAGGCTCCAGGGCCATTAGCCTAGTACACACCTATGAATCTATGAACCTATGTGAAGTACAGCTCTTCACTAATCATATTCAAGAGTAAACTGGACCAGTGGATGAGAAATCAGAAATTTACTTTTGGACTGCCACCTATGTCTCTAATGGACAAAGGCAACCTGCAAATACTTGACCAACCATGCTCTAGCTTACAAATAACCATTAAAATATACCTTTAAAAATACCTTCTAGGGCACTGAAAAAAAACTTTATGGATTAATTTGGGAAGCTAGGCTAGACTTGTAAAGACCCTTGTGGTAGTTAGTCTAGTATATACATATACCTATGAATCTATAAAACATCACCTGACTTTTCCTGACAGTTTCATTCCTGATACCTCTGGCATCTACATTTTCCACATGCACTTCTTTCAAAAATGTTTCTAAGATTTTGCCTACTACAAGGCTTGAGAGACTGGTCAGAGAATTGTAGACACTAATGCTAAAGCTATTGTCAAGAGCTCTTTCCTGCTCATTAGGTGCCTTACCCTTATACCACAAATGGTAAAAACGGCACTCAGTTGTACCACTGTTTTCCCTTCCCTTCTCTTCTCTTCACTGGATCATTCTTATTAGGCCCTGCTGTCTTACCAACATTTTGTTTTTAGAATTCTTCCAGAAGCCCTTCTGTAAAAGCACAAAGGGCAACCTTCTATTTCTTAAATGAGCACCCTGAGTCTACTAGCCTTCTATTTCATTCTTATGGCCTAGCCTAGTATGACAATATATATGATCTTGCTCATTGCCATGTGGAATTATTCTCTGCCTGACTCATGTTTTTTCCTTTTTGTTCTTGAGTGCTGTTTGTTAGCCTTTCACTCTCAAAGCCCCTCTGTTTTAAGGACCACTAATCCTTCCTGTTGACTGTCAAGTGTATGTTCCATTCACATAACTATTCTCTTCTGTGAAGAAAGTCTTCATGAATCCATAGTGTATCTTTTATCTCAGGCCCTCCCCATTTGGTCTAAATCTACTCTGTAATATCCAAGAAAACTGTGCTGATTCAGTTATTTTCAAACCAACTTTGCCTAGTTATTAGGTACAAGTAAACTTTCTTTAATTGTTCACATTTGCTACTTTGCAGCCTTCAGAATACATTCTGTATTGTCCAGACTATAATCCACTTGACAGCAGCCAAGGAGCTGTCTGAAAGTCAGTAATATTACTGACTTAAATTATGCATGTTCTACATGGATCTGAAAGTCAGTAATATTACTGAGTTAAACCCCCCATGTTCTGCACGGATCTGAAAATCTGTGATATTACTAAGTTAAACCATGCATGTTCTACATGGATCTGAAAGTCTGCAAAATTACTGAGTTAAACCATGCATATTCATAGGTTCAAAGGTATGCACTAGGCCAATGGCCCTGGAGCCTTTACAAGCCTAGCCCATCTAAGTGCCCTGGCATCATGCGCCATTAGTTCCCTGTGCCTCTATCAAGTAGGGCCACTGAAGTGATCCCCGGGGTGAACTTTCTATTTCCGATCCACTCATCAAGATTTCTCTTGAAAAGGGCCAGTGAGGTGCTCTGCTTGACATGTATGGGAAGTCTATTCCAGATCATGGGCAGCCTTTGGGTTATGAACCTGTCCCTCCAGCATGTTCTGTTGATTGTGGTAATGAGGTTGAGGTCCCTGGAGCATGTGGTGCAGAGGAATTGGGATTTCTTTAGGTGTACTATTTCTAACAGGGCTGGGTCAGACATGGCTTTGTAAGTCAAGCAGAGATCGCCTCTTAATATACAATATGAGACAGAAAAAAGCTGGAGTTTCTTGAGTCTGTCCATGTAGGGCATGTGCTTAAGGCTTAGGATCCTCTTTGTGAAGTACTTTTGTGGCCTTTCCAGCTGTTGCAGGTGTTTGGTGAGGTACATGCCAAATGGGGCATTATACTCGATGACTGGTCTAAAGAGGGAAGAGTAGAGAGAGACGATGACCTCTTTCTTCCTGGATGTAAAACCCTTGGTAATGAGATGTGCCACATAGAAGGACTTTCTGACTACAGTGGCAGTGTGGTAGTCGAAAGAGAGGTTGCTATCAGCCTGTGTCCTCAGATCTCTTATAACGCCTTCAGTGTTCATTGGGCTACCGTCAATGTGGTAATTAGTGGGAACTGAGTTTTTCCCAAAGGGAATGACGACACATTTTTTGGCATTAAGCTTAAGGCCATGGTTTCAACACCAGTCATTGATCTCAGTGAGCCCTTTCTGTAGGATGTCTACATCACTTGGGGAGTGAATAATGGCTCCCAGCTTGCAATCATCGGTGAACTTGGTCAGCCAGAGTCCCTCCATGTTGGCCTTGACTTCTGAGAAGTAGATACCAAACAGGACAGGACCCAGGACCGATCTCTGTGGGACTCTACTCATGACTACTCAGCAGTCTGACTTGGACTCTGCTACTTTCACACTGTGGGTTCTATTTGTGAGCCAGTTTGCAACCCATCTAGTGATATAGGGGTTGATGCCTAGTTTAGTGAGCCTATTAATAATTCCTGAGTGGGGAATGGTATCAAAGGCCTTAGCCAGATCGAGGTAGGCTGTATAAACTGCCATGCCCTCATCCACAGCTCTAATGACTGGACTCAAAGAAGTCAACCAGGATGAGCAGGCATGATCTGCCCTTCACAAAACCAAATTGTGTGGGATCCAGAGTTTGGAGATTCCCTATATCCTTGTTAATTAGGTCCATGATGATGCACTCCATAGCCTTACATATCAGACTCGTCAGGCTAATGGGGTGATAATTCCCAGGGTATAAAGTCACTCCCCCTTTACGGAGAGGGATGACTGTAGCAGTGCTCCATTTGGGAGGGACAAAGCCTGAGGTGAGGCTGTGATTGAACAGGGCACACAAGTGTGGTGCCAGTTCACTTTGTAGTTCATGTAGAACACATCCAGGGATATTGTCAGGTCCCATGGAAGCTGTATTCTTGGCCTTGGATAATGCAGCTTTAACCTGTGTTGCAGTAATGCTGAGTGGCTGGCATTCGTCTGGTATTGTGATTGGTCCTTTGGGGCAGGGTAAAACTGGCACTGACTCTGTTGGCCAGTATGTTGGCAATATCTTTTGGTTTAGTATAGGAGGTACCATGTGCAGTAACTCAGAGCAAATCTGGGAATTACCGTGGAGATTCTTGATATAACTGTAGAAAGCTTTGTGGTTGTTTTTAGTGTCTGCCACAATTCTGCCTTCTTATCTAGCTTTAGAGGTTTTGATTAGGAAACTCAACTTTTTGTTGAGGCTAATAAGGGAGTTTTTCCAGTCTTGGGATTTCACCTTTTTCCTGCAACAGTTTCTTCCTTCTGTTGTAGAGTTTGTTAATGGTAGGGGACCACCATATTGGCTTCCTTTTTTGAAGGAGAGCATCTTGGTTCTGTTGAGTATGGCTAATTTCATGCATTTATGTATATGTTTGTACAGTACATTGGTGTATGATTCGGTGGTCATGCACCTATTTCCCATTTGCATGGGTACTATGAAGTTAGCTTTCTCTGTTTTTAAGAGCCCAAAGTCAGCTTTGGAGAAGTTTTTCATGGTGGTTACCTTTGCTGGTGGTGTGGGTGAGATGTGGATTTCCATGGTAATTAGTTTGTGGTTGGATCTAACCAGGGAGGAATTGACTATTGGTGTTGAGCAACGGTTGCCCATGTTAGTAATAACCAGGTCAAGGATACTGCTTCCTCTTGTTGGGGTAAGAATCAGTTGGTCCAGTGCATTGGAATTAATAAATTCCAGGAAGCATTTGGTAAGTGTATTGGTGAATGAGTAGTTTTCCCAGTTGATGGAGGGGTAGTTGAAGTCACCCAGTATGAGTGTATTGGGTTGGACCCTAATAGTTTCCAGGGTGCTTAGGAACATGGAGTGAGAGTCTTGGGACATGGTTGGGGACCTGTAGCAGGCTACGACCTGAATCACCGTCTTACCCACTGTTAGTTGTAGTGAAGTATCTCCAATGCATTATGCTGGGCTACTAGTCTGGAGGTGTGCATATCCTTGATGAATATGGAGACGTCACCGCCTTTGGAGCTATGGTCCATTTTCTGAAGCCGAAAGGTGTTGAATCAGTTATAGCCTGGCAGCGCAGGGGTGCTTTCTGCTGCTTTAAACCACATCTATGTTACAGCACAAATGTCGATGTTCTCCATTTTGAGGAGTGCTTCAAGAGAATGCATCTACAATGCTCTGAAAGTCTGTAATATTACTGAGTTAAACCAGGCGTATTCTACATGGATCTGAAAGTGTGTAATATTACTGAGTTAAACCATGCATGCTCTACATGGATCTGAATGTCTGTAACATTACTGAGTTAAACCATCCATGTTCTGCATGGATCTGAAAGTCTGTAACATTGCTGCCTTAAACCATGATTGTTCTACATGGATCTGAAAGTAATATTACTGATTTATACCATGGATGTTCTACAAGGATTGCATGTTCTACATAGATCTGAAAATCTGTAATATTACTGAGTTAAACCATGCATGTTCTACATGGATCAGAAAGTGTGTAATATTACTCAGATAAACCATGCTTGTTCTACATGGATCTGAAAGCATGTAATATTACTGACTTAAATGTTGCATGTTCTACATGGATCTGAAAGTCTGTAATACAAATTATTTAAACCATGCATGTTCTACATGGATCTGAATGTCTGTAATATTACTGAGTTAAACCATCCATGCTTTACATGGATCTGAAACTCTGCAATATTGCTGAGTTAAACCATGCATGTTCTACATGGATCTGAAAGTCTGTAATGTTACTGATTTATATCATGCATGTTCTACAAGGATTGCATGTTCTACATGGATCTGAAAATCTGTAATATAACTGAGTTAAACCATGCATGTTATACATGGATCTGAAAGTCTGTAATATTACTGAGTTAACCCATTCATGTTGTTCAAGGATTGCATGTTCTACATGGATCTGAAAGTCTGCAATATTACTGAGTTATATCATGCATATTCTACATGGATCGGAAAGTGTGTAATATTACTAAGTTAAACTATGCATGTTCTACATGGATCTGAAAGCCTGTAATACTGCTGAGTTAAACCATGCATGTCATTCAAGGATTGCATGTTCTACATGGATCTGAATGTCTGCAATATTACTGAGTTATATCATGCATGTTCCACATGGATCTGAAAGTCTGTAATATTACTGAGTTAAACCATGCATGTTCTACATGGATGTGAAAGTCTGTAATATTGCTGAGTTAAACCATGCATGTTCTACATGGATGTGAAAGTCTGTAATATTGCTGAGTTAAACCATGCATGTTCTGCATGGATCTGAAAGTCTGTAATATTACTGAGTTAAACCATGCATTTAGCTAACAGATATTGCCATTATACTGGCTGACAGATTCAGTGCCAACTTTACCCATCTTACCCCCCCCAAAAGGACCAATCACAATACCAGTAGATTGCCAGGCACCCAGTATTACTGCTGCACAGGTTAAAACAGCACTGTCCAAGGCCAAGAGTACAGCTTCTATGGGACCTGACAATATCCATGGCTGTGTTCTACATGAACTACAGATTGAACCGACACCTCACCTGTTCAATTACAGCCTCACCTCAGGCTTTGTTCTTACCAAATGGCACAGTGCTACAGTCATACCTCTCCACAAAGGAGGAGCGACTACAGACCCTGGGAACTATCAATCCATTAGTCTGATATGCAAAGCTATGGAACTTATCATCATGGACCTAATAAACAAGGATATAGGGAATCTCCAAACTCTGGATCCCACACAGTTTGGTTTTGTGAAGGATAGATCATGCCTGCTCAACTTGGTGTACATCTTTAAGTCAGTCACCAGAGCTGTGGATGAAGGCAAGGTGGTTCATACAGCCTACCTTTATCTGGCCAAGGCCTTTGATACCATTCCCCACTCAGGAATCATGGAAAAACTCACTAAGCTAGGCATCAACACCTATATCACTAGGTGGGTTGCAAACTGGCTCACAGATACAACCCACAGTGTGAAAGTAGCTGACTCCAAGTCAGACTACTGACCAGTCATGAGTGGAGTCCCACGGGGTTCAGTCCTGGGTCCTCTCCTGTTTGGTATCTACTTTTCTGAAGTCCAGGCCAACACGAAGGGACTCTAGCTGACAAAGTTTGTAAATTATTGCAAGTTGTGAGCTATTATTAATTCCCCAAGTGATGTTGACATCCTACAGAAAGGCCACACTGAGACGAAGGACTGGTGTCAGAACCATGGCCTTAAGCTCAATGCCAAAAAATATGTTGTTGTTCCCTTTGGGAAAAACCCAGTTCCCATGAATTACCACATTGATGGTAGTCCACTGAACACAGAAGGTGTTATAAGAGATTTGGGAACACAGGTTGACAGCAACCTCTCTTTTAACCACCAGATTACCACTGTAGTCAGAAAGTCCTTCTATGCGCCACATCTCATTACTAATGGTTTTGCATCCAGGAAGAAAGAGGTCATTGTCTCCCTCTACTCTTCCCTCATTAGGCCAAACATCAAGTACAATGCCCCATTTGGAATGTACCTCACTAGACACCTGCAACAACTGGAGAGGCCACAAATGTACCTCACAAAGAGGATCCTAGGCCTTAAACACTTGTCCTATATGGACAGACTTAAAGAACTCCAACTATTCTCTGTCTCATATCGCCTACTTAGAGGCGATCTCTGCTTGACTTACAAAGCCATGTTGGATCCAGCTCTGTTAGAAATGCTACCTCTAAAGAAATCCCACTCCCTCTGCACCACACATTCCAGAGACCTCAACCTCATTACCACAATCAACAGAACATGCTGGAAGGGCAGGTTCATAACCCAGAGACTGCCCATGCTATGGAATAGACTTCCCATACATGTCAAGCAGAGCACCTCACTGGCCCTCTTCAAGATAAATCTTGTTGGGTGGATGTGAAATAGAAAATTCACCCCATGGGATCACTCCAGTGGCTCTACTCAACAGAGACACTGGGAACGAAGATCGGGTGGCACAATGCCAGGGTAACCCTATGGGCTAGGCTTGTAAAGGCTCCAGGACCATTAGCCTAGTACACGCCTATGAACCTATGAATCTGAAAATCTGTGATATTACTGAGTTAAACCACATATGTTCTACAAGGATCTGAAAGTTTGTAATACTACTGAATTAAACCATGCATGTTCTACATGGATATCAAAGCCTGTAATACTACTGAGTTAAACCATGCATGTTCTACATGGATCTGAAAGTCTGTAATACTGCTGAGTTAAACCATGCATGTTATACATGGATCTGAAAGTCTGTAATATTACTGAGTTAAACCATGCATGTCCTACAAGGATTGCATGTTCTACATGGATCTGAAAGTCTGTAATATTACTGAGTTATATGATGCATGTTCCACATGAATCTGAAAGTCTGTAATATTACTAAGTTAAACCATGCATGTTAAGTTGTCAATCTCGCCTTCATTCTTGCTGGATGGGTTCGGAGCCGATCCTCGGCTCCGACTCGGCACTAGCTTTAGCTCGAGAACTCCTTTTACCAGCTCGAGGCAACCCTATATCCCATGATGCAAGGCGGAACTACCTCCAGATCTCGTTTGCCGCTTAGCGAAAGAGGTCTCCTTTGCCAGCTGAGGTAAGTTTTTCTTGTTAAATAAGAAAAAAGTTAGTTAGGGGTTTAATTTCCCTTCAGTGTTAGGTTAGCCTGTATTTAGGACAGCCCACCCTATTCCCTTCCTTTTTTAAACTTTTAATATAGTTTTTTCAGTGAAAGTTTTAGTCAGGCCTAGTTCCCCAAGTTATTCCCTTCCTGTGTGTCTGTGTAGGGATTAAGTTGTGTGTTTGTGGGGACTGTTTGTGTATATCCTTTTAGGATGTCCAGGGAAGGCAAGGTCTCAGGCTTCAAGAAGTGTGACCAGTGCTGTCAGAAAATGTCCCTGACAGACGGTCACACTTCTTGTGTGTATTGCCTGGGGCCTTTGCACCTGCAGGACTCCTGTGCGTTGTGTCATGCCTTTAGCCAGCGAGTCCTGCAGGAAAGGAGGAACAAACTGATCCTCCGAGGTTTGTTGAAACCTGAAGGTTCTCCTCCTAAGCAAGGGGCAGGAAAACCTCTTAAGCCACCGAAGGCTCAGGCTACAGTGTCCAAGCCTCCTCCAGTGGCTCCGGCTCCGTCGGAGCCGATATCGGCTCCGGCTGGAGCCGATGCTTCTTCTGCCAGAGTAGTGGGTTCGGTGCCGGCGGCTCCGATACCCTGACTACTGTTGCCTTGTCGGCTCGGCTGGAGCCGACACTTTATCCAGCATCGGGCCGAGATCCTCGGCTCCATCTGGGGTTCAAGGGACTTCGGCTCCGATGGCTCCGGCCCGCAAGAGATCCCGGTCCCCTTCGATACTAAGTATCCACTCGGCTCCGGGTCTCCCCTTTTGTCGGAGCGGAGCCATTGGAGCCGATCTTCGAGATCTTCCAGGCTGTCTGACCACGATTTGGAGAGGGTGGTAAGCAGGCTGTTGAAGTCTCAGGCACTGGCCCAAATGCTCCATAGCCCCTCCCAGCAGACTTCGGCTACAGCCCCAAATCTTGAGATTCCTCCTCCGACTCCACACCAGAGTTCGGGCCGGAGCTTCTTGGGACAGCGACTGTTTTCGATGCGGAGCCGATACATCCTTCGGCTCCGTCATCCTCGGCTCCGATCTCCTCCTTGAGACTTTCCTTGGAGGGATCCGGTCGTCGGGTTTCCACTGTCGGCTCCGAGGGGCTAGTGGCATCGGACCCTTGTCCGACCCGCTCTTCCTCTCGGAGCTTGGCTTTGGTAAGCTCGGCGCCGACATCTGCCTCGAGCCTTCTCTCTCCTTGGAGCCGACCATTCCTGTTTCTTCGAGCGGGTGTGTTCAGGTCTCCGGGAGAGGAGCCTTTGAGGTGATGAGGAGTGTCCTGGCCTCTGAGCCTGGTCAACGGTCTATCCCTCTAGCTCCTCCCTCATCAGTGCCTGCAGAAGCCTCTTGCCAGCCTCTTGCTCTCAGGCCCAGGGATCCATCGCCCCAGGTTTCCCCACTGGGAATTTCCTCCTCTTCGAGGTTTCTCCTGACCCTGCAGGTGAACCCCTCGGAAGAGGACGTGTAAGAGGAAACACACAGACTCCCTGAGTCTACTACATCTGATACCGACTTAGATGAGTCTGAGGGTTCCCCACGGTCCCCTCTGAGGATGTCTCATTTTCAGACATCCTTGAGCTCCTCAAACAGAGGGGGAATTGGCCCTCCATTGTCCCCTCCGAGGATGAGTCGGTATACCTGGAGGCTTTTGGATCCCGCCCCTCCACCTCCTGGGTGTCTCCGCCTTCGACCCACTCATGCAGGTAGTGGCTCGGAAGGCGTGGCCGGCACCAGATTCTGTGGAACCTGTCCCCAGGAGACCATCCAAATTCATCACGGCCCCTTCGGACAAACAGTTCCTGTCCAAAGGTGTCTCTGTGGATGCTATGGTGGTGGCGGCCACTAAGAAGGAACTGGCGGATCCTTCAGTACCTGTCCATCCTCCTAATAAGGATTCGAGGACCATGGACAGGTATGGAAAGCGGATGTTTTCTTCAGCGACCTTTGCAATGCGTTCGCTGAATTACCTTTGTCACTTCACCAGGCTTCAACGAGATATTCTCAAGGAACTGGGGGAAGTAGTCCAGGATCCTTCAGCTGCTGGGGCTCAGGAAAGATTGCCTCTCAGCTAGCTATCCTGAATTCGATATCTAACTCCTCCATGCGGCTCATATCTTATGCAGCCGATGGAACGAGCAGGGCCGCAGGCACAGGTGTTGCTCTTAGACGCCAAGCCTGGATGCGGCTGTGTAATTTTGCGGACCCCTTTAAGGCGTCCTTCACCAACATCCCCTTTGACGGTTCGGCTTTGTTCGGACCTCAGGTGAAGGATACTTTGACCAGATGTGAACAAGACGGTAAAACTCTTTCTGCCGTTGGAGTCCAGTTTTCCACTCCTTCTAGACCATATCCCAAGGGTCAGAAGGGGAAGATGTGGTTCCGTAAAGCCCAAGGAGCTACACGGACACACGTGGTCAGTTTACCCCTACAGGCAGCGGGGCTAACAATAATAGACGCCGCCCTAGAGGCAGGCGGGGTCCTCAGAACCAGGGCAACAGGGAGCCTCTTCCTGAGAAGCCCTTTCAGCATCCCTGAGGTGTTGCCCGACTGTCCACCCTTGGAGGCAGTCGGGGGAAGAATTTCGCTGTACCCAGTAGCCTGGCAATCCCTATCACAAGAAAAGTGGGTACAGTCGATTATATCCGAGGGTTACAAAATCCCCTTCGAAAGGTTTCCCGTACCTCTACAATCCCTTCCAGACATCTCACCCGGTCAAAGGGATTTGGCAAAACAGGAAGTTTCAAAACTCCTGGGAAAAAGAGCCATCCAAACAGTGCCGGAAGACCAAGTAGGATCCGGCTTCTACTCAAGATTCTTTTTGGTCCCCAAAAGGATGGGAGATTGGAGACCAATACTAGACCTAAGCAGACTAAACAAGTCTGTCAAAAGGCAAGATTCCGGATGGTCACGCTGCAATCCATTCTGCCCTTTCTGGGCAAGGACAACTGGATGTGCTCGATAGACCTTCAGGATGCGTACTATCACATAAAGATTCACAGACGCTCCAGAAGGTTTCTCCGCCGGCTGGGAGCCAGTCATTACCAATTCAGAGCACTGCCCTTTGGCCTCACTTCAGCCCCCAGAGTGTTCACCAAATGCATGGCGGTGGTCACAGCTCACCTGAGACGTCGAGGATTCCAAGTGTTTCCTTATTTGGACGACTGGCTCCTCTCCGCCACCTCCAGGGATCAGCTTCTTCGGTCCAGAGACTACACCTTACAGCTTTGCAAAAGTCTAGGAATTTCGGTGAATTTCGAAAAATCCTCTCTGCTGCCTTGCCAATCTATCACTTTTATAGGCGCAGAGTTAGATACCGTCAAAATGTTAGCCAGACTAACAAATCAAAGGATTCTGGACATCCAGAAATTTGTTCAGCTTCTGTTACAAAGCAACAAGGTCAAAGCCAGGTTTGTCTTGAAGGTTCTAGGCCTAATGGCTGCAGCCATTGTTCTTCTTCCACTAGCTCGCTTCCACATGCGTCTCCTGCAGTGGATGTTGTTCACGCAGTGGTCGTACCACGATCTGCCCATGAGACACGAGATCTTAGTGACACAGTCTTGCAGGGCTCATCTACTATGGTGGGTATCTTCCCCTCTTCTTCAGCAGGGCCGACCATTTGTTCCCCCTCCTCCAGTTGCCACAGTCACCACGGATGCCTCTCTGATCGGGTGGGGGGGGCATTATCAGGGCAGGATGGTCCACGGACGTGGCAACCCATAGAATACCACCTGCACATAAATGTCCTGGAGATGAGAGCAGTGCTTTAACGTTGCAAGCCCTCGACGACTTTCTTCCCACAGGGACTATTGCAGTACAGACGGACAACATGTCCGTGGTCTGGTACATCAACAAACAGGGCGGAACCAGGTCCTATCCCTTATGTCGAGAAGCTCTCAGACTTTGGCAATGGGCGATCTCTTCTCAGCGGTTTCTGATAGCAACGCACATCCCGGCAGGTCCAACCTATTGGCGGACAGGCTAAGCAGATCTATTCTGATGCCTCACGAGTGGTCTCTCAATCAGTCTGTAGTGGATCAGATTTTTCTGAAGTGGGGCACCCTTGTTGCGATCTTTTCGCTACCCCTCAAAACAGCAAGTGCCCAGATTACTTCACACTATTTCCTCTTCCAGGCCAACCCTTGAGAGACTCTCTAACCCAGGATTGGCCTCGGGACTTCTTTATGCTTTTCCTCCCTTTCCATTGATTCCACAAGTCATTCAGAAAGCCACCGTTTTGAGAGCCAAATTGATCCTCATTGCTCCATATTGGCCTCGACAAATTTGGTTTCCGTCTCTACATCATCACCTTCTGGTGCAGCCCTGGCATCTGGACCCAGTTCCGGATCTTTTGATCCACCAGTCGGGTCAGCAGCACCGAGCCATTCATTCTCTCAACCTCACTGCTTGGTTGCTCCACTTCCTTTCCTAGCCAGGCTACCCATGATTTCTGACTCAGTCAGAGACATTTTAGTGTCTTCTTTAAAGTCGTCCACTAGAACTGTTTATGCTAGCAAGTGGCGACGTTTTTCTATTTGGGCAAACGCCAGAAATATTGATCCCTTCACCGCTCCTATACATTCTGTTTTGGATTTCCTGGCGGAGGTTTTTCATTCGGGATCATCATCATCTACAGTCAAAGTACAAATGGCTGCTATTTCCAAATTTCATGTTGGCTTGCAGGACAATAACATCATGTCTCATAAGTTATGCAAAGCCTTTTTGAGAGGAGTTTTTCTCCTAAAACCGCCTGTGAAACATCCTCCTCCGCAATGGGATCTGAACTTAATGCTGGCATCCCTAATTCTACCCCCTTTCGAACCGTCTGCTACGTGTTCTTTAAAGTTGTTGACATGGAAAACTATATTTTTGCTGGCTGTTACCTCTGCAAGAAGAGTTTCTGACATTCAGGCCCTCTGTATTCGTTCACCTTATCTGGTGTTTCATAAGGATAGGGTTTCGCTCAGAACTAACCCTTCCTTTCTTCCCAAGGTTGTATCTCAAGCCAATATTAACCAATCTATTGATCTACCAGTTTTCTTTCCTAACTATTCTGACAGAGCTGAACAGAAGCTACATTTTTTGGATGTTCACCGTCAGCTCAGGTACTACTTACATAGGACTAAACAAGTTAGAAAATCAGACCAATTGTTTGTCTCCTATGCAGGAAACAGGTTGGGTCTTCCAGTATCTAAAGTGACCTTATCTAGATGGTTGACTTCCACCATTTCCTATGTGTACTCTCTAAGGGCAAACAACTATCTTCTAAGCCAAAAGCACATTCACCAGGAGTCTATCCACTTCTGTAGCCTTTCAGGATAGACTTCCCATTGACACTATTTGTGCAGCAGCTACTTGGGCCACGCCTCATACCTTTGTGTCTCATTACAAGTTGGATTTGGCCTCCAGAGATAGGGCCAGTTTTGGTTCCACTGTTCTCAAGAGTCTGTTCCATTGAGCCACCCGGGATACAGGTGCTAGGGACGGGGTCCCATCCAGCAAGAATGAAGGCGAGATTGACAACTTAACATTTAGAAGTTATGTACCTACCATAACGTTCCATGTTAGTTGTCTTCTCGCCTTCTTTCTTAAGCCCTCCCTCCTTCCCCTGGCCTGGACAGATCTTGGAGAGTTCCTATTAGATTGCTTCCTCTGGAGCATTGTTATGAGGACTTCTTTTAGGAACCATGGTTCCTAATTATATTAGGATAAGTCTTTAGCAGGGTTAGTTAGCTACCAAACGAGATCTGAGGTAGTTCCGCCTTGCATCATGGGATATAGGGTTGCCTCGAGCTGGTAAAAGGAGTTCTCGAGCTAAAGCTAGTGCCGAGTCGGAGCCGAGGATCGGCTCCGAACCCATCCAGCAAGAAAGAAGGCGAGAGAAGACAACTAACATGGAACGTTATGGTAGGTACATAACTTCTAAATATTCTACATTGATCTGAAAGTCTGTAATACTATTGAATTAAAGCATGCATGTTCTACATGGATCCGAAAGTCTCTAATACTACCGAGTCAAACCATGCATGCTCTACATGGATCTGAAAGTCTCTAATATTACGGAGTTAAAACATGCTTGTTCTGCATGGATCTGAAAATCTGTAATATCACTAAGTTAAACCATGCATGTTCTACAAGGATTGCATGTTCTACATGGATGTGAAAGTCTGTAACATTGCTGACTTAAACCATGCATGTTCCACATGGATCTGAAAGTAATTTTACTGATTCATACCATGCATGTTTTACATGGATCTGAAAATCTGTAATATTACTGACTTAAACCATGCATGTTCTACAAGGATCTGAAAGTCTCTAATATTACGGAGTTAAGCCATGCCCGTTCTACATGGATCTGAAAGCATGTAATATTACTGACTTAAACCTTGCATGTTCTACATGGATCAGAAAGTGTGTAATATTACTGAGTTAAACCATGCATGTTCTACATGGATCTGAAAGTCTGTAATATTACTGTGTTATACCTTGCATGTTCCACATGGATCTGAAAGTCTGTAATATTACTGTTAAACCATGCCTATTCTACATGGATCTGAAAGTCTGTTATATTACTGAGTGTAACCATGCATGTTCTGGATGGATCTGAAAGTCTGTAATATAACAGAGTTAAACCATGCATGTTCTACA
Organism: Protopterus annectens; assembly: GCF_019279795.1. Lineage (NCBI taxonomy): Eukaryota > Metazoa > Chordata > Ceratodontiformes > Protopteridae > Protopterus > Protopterus annectens. Next base: position 740,897,862 of record NC_056739.1, read on the forward strand.
TGGATGTGAAAGTCTGTAATGCTACTGAATTAAACCATGCATGTTATACATGGATCTGAAAGTCTGTAATATTACTGAGTTAAACCATGCGTGTCGTACAAGAATTCCATGTTTTACATGGATCTGAAAGTCTGTAATATTACTCAGTTATACCATGCATGTTCCACATGGATCTGAACATCTGTAATATTACTAAGTTAAACCATACATATTCTACATGGATCTGAAAGTCTGTGATATTACTGAGTGTAACCATGCATGTTCTGCAATGATCTGAAAATCTGTAATATAATTGAGTTAAACCATGCATGTTCTACATGGATGTGAAAGTATGTAATATTACTGAGTTAAACCATACATGTTCTACATGGATCTGAAAGTCTGTAATATTGCTGAGTTAAACCATCCATGTTCTACATGGATCTGAAAGTCTGTGATATTACTGAGTGTAACTATGCATGCTCTGCAACAATCTGAAAGTCTGTAATATAACTGGGTTAAACCATGCATGCTCTACATGGATCTGAAAGTCAAATATTACTGAGTTAAGCGATGCATGTTCTACAAGGACTGCATGTTCTACATGGAACTGAAAGTGTGTAATAATGTTGAGTTAAACCATGCATGTTCTGCAATGATTTGAATGTCTGTAATATTGCTGAGTTAAACCATGCATGCTCTACATGGATTTGAAAGTATGTAATATTACTGATTTAAACCATACATATTTTTCATGGATCTGAAAGTCTGTAATATAACTGAATTGAACCATCCATGTTCTACATGGATCTGAAAGTCTGTGATATTACTGAGTTAAACTATGCATGGAGCTAACAGATATTGCCAATATACTGGCTGACAGATTCAGTGCCAACTTTACCCCTCTTCCCCCACCCAAAGGACCAGTCACAATACCAGTAGATTGCCAGGCACCCAGTATTACTGCTGCACAGGTTAAAACAGCACTGTCCAAGGCCAAGAATACAGCTTCTATGGGACCTGACAATATCCCTGGCTGTGTTCAACATGAACTACAGAGTGAACTGGCACCTCAACTGTGTGCCATGTTCAATCACAGCCTCACCTCAGGCTTTGTCATGGAAAAACACACTAAGCTAGGCATCAACCCCAATATCACTAGGTGGGTTGCACACTGGCTCACAGATAGAACCCACAGTGTGAAAGTAGTTGACTCCAAGTCAGACTGCTGACCAGTCAGGAGTGGAGTGCCACAGGGTTTGGTCCTGGGTCCTCTCCTGTTTGGTATCTACTTCTCTGAAGTCCAGGCCAACACAAAGGGACACTGGCTAACAAAGTTTGCAGATGATTGCAAGCTGGGAGCTGTTATTATCTCCCCAAGTGATGTTGGCATCCTACAGAAAGGCCTTACTGAGACCAACAACTGGTGTCTGTGATATTACTGAGTTAAACCACACATGTTCTACAAGGATCTGAAAGCCCTGTAATACTGCTGAATTAAACCATGCACGTTCTGCATGGATCTGAAAGTTTGTAATATTACTGAGTTAAACCATGCATGTTCTGCATGGATCTGAAAGTATGTAATATTACTGCGTTAAACCATGCATGTTCTGCATGGATCTGAAAGTCTGTAATATTACTGAGTTAAACCATGCATGTTCTGCATGGATCTGAAAGTATGTAATATTACTGCATTAAACCATGCATGTTCTGCATGGATCTGAAAATTTGTAATATTACTGAGTTAAACCATGCATGTTCTGCATGGATCTGAAAGTATGTAATATTACTGCGTTAAACATGCATGTTCTGCATGGATCTGAAAGTATGTAATATTACTGCATTAAACCATGCATGTTCTGCATGGATCTGAAAGTATGTAATATTACTGCGTTAAACATGCATGTTCTGCATGGATCTGAAAGTCTGTAATATTACTGAGTTAAACCATGCATGTTCTGCATGGATCTGAAAGTATGTAATATTACTGCATTAAACCATGCATGTTCTGCATGGATCTGAAAGTATGTAATATTACTGCGTTAAACATGCATGTTCTGCATGGATCTGAAAGTATGTAATATTACTGCATTAAACCATGCATGTTCTGCATGGATCTGAAAGTATGTAATATTACTGCGTTAAACATGCATGTTCTGCATGGATCTGAAAGTCTGTAATATTACTGAGTTAAACCATGCATGTTCTACATGGATCCGAAGGTCTGTAATACTACTGAGTTAAACCATGCATGTTCTACATGGAAAAAGCAAGTAAATCATAAGGTAACAATGCATTGAGGCCTGGTATTGTGACATTAAAGTACAGTAAAATGCAGAGTTTATATATTATTTATTTATTTGTTTGTTTGTCTTTGCTGACCAGGAAAGTCCAACTGGGCAGAGCCCATTTTCAGCAGAGTCCCGGGGAGAAAAATTCCTCTACGGTACATTTATATTAAGAAGTGAATTTCAGATAGTTCTCGGAAAAACAACAGTTATATTTAATCATAAAACAACAAACATAATTACAAGACAGATATATACAGTAAAGTATTTACATCAACATTTATAAGTCTATACAGTTGTTTTCATAGATTAGTACTAAGCTAACTACCCTTGTGAGACATTTTAAGTCTAGCCAGTTATCCTTTATGAGACTCAAACCTTGTATCTTGTGTTTGTAAGGCAAACACCTTAACCATTAGGCCACCCTCCCAACCAGTTGCAGCTGTAAAATCTTACAGAAGTAAATGGATTGATACTGCAGAAGGGAAACATTATTATAAAGGTTAGTGTTCTTTCATTTCAGTAAAGAAAGGTTTGCAAGGAGTTCAGAATGCATTATGAAGTTAGTTATAAAATTATGTAGCAAGAGATATTTTAGCATTGGATAGGTTTGCAAAGCACTCAAGATATATTGAAGTAAGTTATAAAATTATGCAAGAAAGAATGGAAGATATTAGTATTATATAGGAGGATAGTGGTAATAACATATGACAGAGAGTGTGATATACAATTGTTTCTATTTAGACTGCCTGCTCCAAATTGGTGTTTCTAGGAGGTTTATAATTTAGGTATACAGTAGATGAATGACAGGGGTAGAGCGGTGTTAGGAGGCAGTTAGAAAAGATCGAGATGAGTAGTGTTGTTTGAGGGGGTGAAAAGGGATGTAGTAATTCAAGTGCAGGAGAGAAGGTTGTTAGGAGTAAGGAGGGCAAAAAGTTAGTGATAAGCAATGAGAAGTCTGTGCTTTTACTAGAGGTCTCAACCAGCTGATTGATATGAGCATGACCAGGATTGGGTAAGGTATTGTCTGGGCTGGATTTTATAGCTTGGAAATTTGTTAATGATTATTACATGTGTAGGAATGGTGTTCCAAAGTCTGGACATGTAACAGGATTGTAGTGAGTCCCCGGACAAATTATTTGCCTTAGTAGTGCTTAGGATAAATTTATCATCAGAACGGAGGTCCCTTGTGGGGGTGTAGGACAATAATATCTTTTTAATGCAGGACATTATTCAGGAAAATATATCAGTTTGTATGCTGTAACTAGCTGAGAGTATGTTATGTAGGTGTTAAGCTCTAGCCGTTTAGTTGCTTTAAGTCTTGGCAGTGGTGAGCTCGGTGTGCAGTGTTGGTAGCAAATTTACCTACTTTGTTGTAACAGGAGGCTAGTTTTGATTTTAGTGTAGAGTTTAGGTTTGTAAGGATAGATGAGGCTAGGGTTTTTCATGCTGGGTCTGTAAGGTACTGTTTTGCCCTGTAAAGGGAATCAAGTTTCTGGTGGGTCTTTTTCATTTTTTGAAGAATATGTTGATCAAACCTAACATCGTAATCTATTACAATCCCCAGTAATTTACTCTGTGGTACTACCTCAATTTAGTATTATTTGCTGATGTAACCAAGAAAGACTGTTTTTGATGGCGATAATGTTTTAGGGTGAAGAGCATTAGTTTTGTTTTATTGGGATTAAGGAGTAGGTTTGAATTTTTCAACCAGGTTTTGACTGGAGAGAAGAAATTTGGGTGATGTGTTGTAGGCTGGATATTTTGGGGGCTGAACATATTATAATCATCTGTATACTGTACAATATTTACTTGGTGTATGGCAGTGTGAAGCTTGTTTATAAAAATATTAAAAACAAGGGGTCCTAGTACAGAGTCCTGAGGGACACCTGTGGTACCTGGAAGAGAAGTCCTGTTGCCATTTGACTGCTTGTTATCTTCCAGATAGATAACTAAGGAACCATTTAAGGGAGGATTGAGAGAAACCTATAGAAGAGAGTTCTGCAAGTAAATGCTGGTGTGATATGGTGTTGAAGGCTTTAGATAAATCTAGGAACATAATCAAGACTAGATTAACATTGTTCCTATGCTGGTTTATAGTGGTGGTGAAGTGAAGGACGGTGGTGGTTGTGCTGTGGTGGGGGTCTGAAACTATGCTGTCTTTCCAAGAGCAGATTTGAATTTAGGTGATGTAGAAGCTGCGCATGAATACATTATTCAAGTATTTTTATAGGGGGGAGAGGATTGCAATGGGCCTACTCTGTAAATGTGCCACCTTTGTGTAAAGGTATAATAATAGATTTTTTTCCAGATGGAAGGAACATATTTTTCAGATATAGGTCTATTTATCAATATAAAGACTGGAAAAGCAATTGCATAAGCAGCAATTTTTAAATTGTCTGAGAGGAGTTGGTTAGCAGCTAGGGTGATTGGTTTTAACTTATGTAGAAATTTTTTAATGGTGGAGGTAGGCACTAGACTGAAGTCAAATAGCTAATACTTTAGTTTAGTTTAACAGCTAATACTTTCACATCATAAAGGATGTGCAGGAAAGGAATTGCTCTAGGTTTCTCTATAACAACATATATTAGTCTCAAACTGGACATAGCCTTAATTGGTAATAGAGAACTAAGCCACTGTTCATCACTTTACAAGGAGCATCATACATATTTAATTTTGCAAGGTAGTAAACAACTCTTGTGATGCTCTCACCATCTGTCACAACAAAACAAAAGTCCTAAACTAAACTACTTTTGTGTGCCACACAATGAATAAACTCATTAAAACTGGCTGGGGATAATAGGCAGCTGTGTACACCAGAAAAATGAGCAGTTGAATGAATGTTGCATGGTAGTTAGGATTTTGACCCATATGAGGTTTCATTACCTAGGCGCCGCGGTGGTGGTGCTGCGGTAACATTGTCGCCTCACAGTAAGACGCTGTCCGGTTCGATTCTCAGCTAGATCGTCTTCTGCGTGGAGACATGCGTGAATGGACGTACCTTCGTTGAAGGTTGTGCGTCAGGCCTGGCAAGCCAGTACGTAAAAATCAACTGCCAATCATTAGCGGGCCGGAGTTCCGCTGTGGCGACCCCTAACCGGGAAAAGCCAAAAGACACAAACAATGAGGTTTCATTACCTAGTGATCAGAAAATAGCAGCCCTAAGCAGATCAACATGCCATGGTCATCAGGAAGAATACTGAAGTTTGTGTAAAACACACATCATCAAATAGCAATCACTGTCATGGCACCAGGTATTAGACTCCGTGACACATGATCACGCTCTCAAAACAACAGATAAGCTCTGTAGAACAGCACACTTCAACCTGTAACTTGTCGCATCCCAAGCTGCAGTCATTCTGTTTTCCAGTAACTCTTGAATAATAATAAAGGCTGAACCAGAATGCTATCTTTGGTAGACCCAGGTAACTGAGTTTCACTTACTGGTCCTAACATTGGAGGACCCAAGCTGTGAGGGAGAGGGGTAAAGGGTTCTGGCCTGTTGTCCTCTCCCAGGAACAGGAATAGGTTGCAGGCTCCTCGAGTGGCACAATTTCTCCAGTAAAGACTGATAAAACTACTGCCTACACTTGAGGACAGGAGGGCAGGATTGACCATTATGGGCATCCCATTGCATGCCTCTTTCACATTTGGTGCCAAGTGAGTGCAGGGGAGTAGGGCTTAAGATGAAAATCCAAACCAACTCTGAATGCTGCCTAAATGATGGCTTCTCCTTGTTACTCTCACCCTTCTGATAGAGAACAAATGGGCTGACTGGCCAGGAAAGGCCAGTGGTTGACAGGTTGCAGGACAGAAAAAGTGCAAAAAAAATCTATTAAACCTTTTTGCTTTAAAATAAATAATTTTGTATGCTGATCAATGTTTTCTTTCAGCATTTAGCTGTGGTTACATGTTAGCTTAAATTGCCTGTAATGACAGGAACAGCAGGAATTTAATAACATTGAAATAAATAGTTAAGGAACTCCTATTTTTCAGTGTACATCACTGTGAAAATATCAGTGATGTAGTGCATTCTTATTAAAGCTCCAACAGCATAAGTAAACTAAAGTCTTTATAGGCTTTCAACAAGCAACAGTGGAAATGCCAAACTTTTATATGGTGATGTGAATAATCGAAGAGCTTAAAGACCCATGATGTAAGACATTTAATATAGAATTTCTGTTAAGCTGTTAACAGAATATAAGCACTCCTGGGTATGCTTGGCCAATACACTTTCAGTTAATGTGCCAGACACTCTTAGTGATTGATTGACAGAGAGCTTCAGCAAGGTAATGTGGTCACATGACTCAACATGGTTTCAATACCCTTGTTTTCTAGCTTTCCAGCCAGCAAAGCTAAGTACAGGTGTGCCCGAATTAAAAATATGTCTGAGAAACCAAACTAATCCAAATAATCAGTCTACAGGCTTGGCTTACATTAAATTAGCACATTAGCTGAATGACGTAGTAACTATCATTTGTATTTGTTTGCCACATGTACTTTATGTTCAGTGGTGGGAAAATGAGGTGGGGCAAATACAGAAGTAGGTGCCATCTAAAATGCAAGCTCACCATTTAGTTTGTTGTCACACAGCTAGTAGGGCTGCATTTCTGCAGAAAAGCTACTGTTGGGATTTGAAGTGAGGATTTCCTGTTTATTAGGAAGAGTGCTTTAATGAACTAAGCCACAGCACCACTGGCTTAGTTATATGAAATGTCAAATCATATAAAATGAATGACTGTTCCTTCAGATATTCAAAGTTTTTGGTGCCAGAAACAGTTGTTAGCTTCAGCTGTGGTCAGATTCATTACATTCTGACAATTTTAATGTTTGCCACAAGGTCAGATGTCACTTGAAATCCTGCACGTTCGCTTCTGTCCAAAGCCACCATTCAGTTCACTTTCACTTGCTTGTATTTCAATATATCTTTCTCCTCATGAAACTTAAAATGACCGATGTACTTAATTAAAACACCACCTGACCTGCTTACTCTGAATCAGTGATACTTTGGATTTTCACAAAGCATGGCACCTACATGCCTTCAGCATGTCTTTTTCAAATAACTGCTTCCAAAATGTTGTATACATGTCTGAAGTGTTTGGAAAAAAACTCTGTGCACACTGCTGTGCTCTGGTCTTTGTGTACAGGAGTAACACCTGTTTTTTTTCTGCTCAACAGATACCTTAGCGTTAGCCTACATATGTAGAATACCTTAGCATTAGCTTACATGTGTAGGATACCTTAGCGTTGGCTTACATATGTAGGATGCCTTAGCATTAGCCTACATATGTAGAAAACCTTAGCGTTAGCTTACATCTGTAGGATACCTTAGCATTAGCCTACATATTTAGAATACCTTAGCGTTAGCTTACATGTGTAGGATACCTTAGCATTAGCTTACATTTCTATAATTCCTTAGCATTAGCCTACATATGTAGAATACCTTGGTGTTAGCTTATATATGTAGAATACCTTAGCATTAGCTTACATGTGTAGGATACCTTAGCATTAGCGTACATGTGTAAGATGCCTTAGCGTTAGCCTACATGTGCAGAATACCTTAGTGTTAGCTTACATGTGTAGGATACCTTAGCGTTAAAAGTTTTCCTGTCTCTTCTCAAACAACTATATATAAATCCTATTAAGCCCTACTTCTTTGGCAACATATTGTTTCTAGAATACCTATTTATTTATTTATTTCACATTTGTTAACCGGGTTAGTCCAACTGAGCACATGCCCATTTTCAGTGGAGACCCGAGGAGAAAAGCTCCAAAAGTAAATTCTTTACATAGTAACACAGATTAGTGTATTAATTATTTAACATACAGTGTAGTAAATTTACAGCATAATTGTTAACATATACAGAGATATCATAGAAATATATAAAAATGCATATAATTTGAGAACGAGTACAATGTGGAGTAAGCAATTTGCAGTCAAGAATTTTTAAGATTAAGTACATTTGGAAAAGATAAAAGAAATAAAGAAAAATATAGAGGTCACGCATGATCCTGACAGGAGCAGATCCAGTTTTTCTGGAAGAAGTGTTTTAATACTTTTTTGAAGCTGTTTGTTTGTGTGATGTTCCACAAGTTAGAGGGGAGGATGTTCCAGATTTTTGTTATGGGTGTTTTATATAGGAGATTGCTTGTGTTGATTTTTGGGTGTACATGTTTCTAGAAGACGTTTCTCTGAACTGTGGAGGGGACGAGGGGGGGAATAGAAGGTAACTAGACTGGCGAGAGCGGGACAAGCAGTGGGTTTATTCAGTATGAGGTGGTTTAAATGTAGTTGGCATAGTGTAAGATGGTGGGAGAATTCGAGCCATTGTAGCTTGTGGAGAGCAATACAATGGTGGGTAGGAATAGGAAAGTTGGCTGCAAATTTGGCAGTTTTATTATAGGTTTGTTCTGGCCTGGAAAGTAGACAAGCTTGAAGGTTGGTGAGGATTGGTAATCCATAGAGGAGGCTTGGAAGGAGATGGGCTTGGGCCGGGGTGTATCTAGAATCAGCAGCGAGGAATTTTGAGTTGTGGTATAGCATGCCAAGTTTTTGGTTAGTTTTCTTAATTGCTTGGTGACTGTGCAAGCCAAATTTTAGTTGGTCATTCCCAGTAATTTTGTGTGAGAGTCTACATTTATGATGGTATTATTTAGTGAAGTGATACAGAAGGTAGTCTTAAGGTAGTCATTGTTTTTGGGGAGAAAGAGAAGTAACTGTTTTTTTAGGGTTTAAGATAAGCTGATTATCATTTAGCCAGTTTTGTACATGACAGAAAGATTATTGAGTGTGTGTCTGAAGTTGTGAGATTGAGTTGGAGGATGTAAATCAGAGTGGAGTCATCAGCATACTGTATGAAGCTAGAAAGTGGGATAGAGGAGTGAAGGTCATTAATAAAGATGCTGAAGAGAAGGGGTCCAAGAATAGAACCCTGGGTACACCAGTGTGTATAGGTAAGAAAGAAGAGAAAGAAGATTGCCATCTGACTGATTGTGGTCTGTCTGTGAGATAACTAGAGAATCATGAGAGAGTTGAGCTGGATAGATTAAGGTTAGCCAATTTAGTCAGAAGTTTGGGGTGTGATACCATATCAAATGTCTTTGATAAGTCTAGGAACAGACATGATACTAGATTATTGCTCTTCCTAGCTTCAGCAATGGTGTAGGTGAAGGATAGAAGAGTTGTAGAGGTGCTGTGGTGAGGTCAAAAGCCGTGTTGGGTAGGGGTGAGGAGGTGGTTAAGTATTTCATTGTGAATGCATTTTTCTAGAATCTTGGATAGTGGGGAAAGTATAGCAATAGGCCTGTAATTAGAGGGATCATTGAATTTGCCACCTTTGTGAAGGGGGATAATGTAGAAGGATTTCCAGATTTTGGGTACAGTAGCTTCTTTAATAGAGTGATTAATAAGAATAGAAAATGGATAGGTAACGGAGGTAGCTCAAGCTTGAGGAAGTGAGGAGGGAGCTTGTCGGCAGAGGGAGAACAGCGTTTAAGTTTGAGAAGCAGAGACTTTATGTAGGAAGTAGAAATAGGGTTGAGAGAGATCCTTGTATTGTTGTTTGCAGATTGGGGTGTTGACTTTTGGGGGGGATTCTGGCTCGTATTAGTCAATTTGCTGATGGAGTCTATGAAAAATTGGTTGAGGAGAGAGGCAGTCTCTTGGTCAGGGAGGTTAGGGTAGGTATTGGGAGTTTGAGATTTACCAGGGTGGAGGATAGAGTTACTATTTTTCTAAAAGTTTTTGGGGTTCAGTTGACCAGTGGTTTGTGTGTTAGTGTAGAAGATCTTTTATCATTGTATATTTGTTTCTTGGTATGGTTCATAAGTTCTTTAAATAGTTGGAGGTGGGTGGGGGATTTACTTTTTTGCCAAGTTTTCCAGGTCTTGTCCCTTTTATGCTTTAGTTTTTGAGTGTCTTTACTGAGCCAGGGAAAGTAATTTGATTTTATTCTTATATTACATGGGGGGGGGGGGCTATTGAGTCTAGGGTGTTAAGGAAAATGCGGTTAAATTTGAGTACTGCATCTTCAAGAGGAAGAGAATGCAAAATACACCAGTTAATGGTGGAAAGACTGTCATTTAGAGTGGTAGGCTGAAATCTTGGTGTTTTTGGCATATTTTGTACAGATGTCATTTTTGTTGTTGAGGTGAGTATCTCTGTATATTGATGGGTAGGTGGTCACTCAGGGCATCAGGAAGTGTTGTGGGGTTGTGATGAAGTCTATATGCTGACAACCTGAAATTGGGTAAGCTGATTACAAGTGTTACAGATAAGGCATGTCTGCAAAATAATTTGACTAAATTGACCATTTGGGCACAGGAGAATAATATGTTGATAAATACATCAAAAACTAAGCATATGAGATTTGGGAGACATAAACTGAAAGGTGAATATTTAATACAGCACACAGTGATTGAAACTGTAGACTCATTTAAGGACCTGGGAATATGGGTAGATTCAGCTATGAATTTTAATAATCATATCAACCAATTGGCTAATGATAGTTATAGAACCATAGGTTGTATAAAAAGATTTATAAAGTCTAGGAAATCAAACATAATGAAGTCATTGTTTGTTAGTTACATTAGACCCAAACTTGAGTATGGAATAACAGTATGGAAACCCTATAGGAAAACAAGCATGAATAAACTGGAAAGAGTACAGCGGAAATATACTAGGAGCATCCATGGATGTGAAAATCTAAGTTATTATGAAAGACTAAAATATTTGAACTTGTACAGTGTCTCTTACAGATATTTAAGAGGATTTCTTATTCAGGTATATAGGGCATTTAGGGACAACTACCTCTGGGAATGTTTGGGGTTATCAAAAAGTACTAGAGAATCATCAGACAACCTATGTAGGAGATTGTATAGGAATGAGAAGTGTACTAATTGGTTCTCTGACAGAGTAGCTGATGCTTGGAACAGACTGTCAAATTACATTAAAGTAAGTACTATTTTAGATATTTTTAAGAACAGCCTGGACATTTATTATGGGAACAAGTGTTTTGGCATATTGACACGCTAGAAGGGCTTTAATGCCCGTGCTTGAAACATTTGTATGTATGTATGTATGTATGTAAAGCTGACAGTTATTGCACAGGATCCAGTCAATTGTGCCCTGAATGGAGTGTTTGGTGAGTCTTGTAGGGGTGGTGATAAGTTGGGTGAAACTGAACAGATGATGCTTTGGACAGTGGAGGGAGTCTCAAGGGAATTCCAATCTATATTAATATCTCCTAGCAGTATAGTTTCATAGGGCAGGTTTTGAGAAACCCAGGAAAGTATGTTTTTGAGAATATGGATGTTCTTGCCAGGAAGAATATAAACAGCAGCAATAGCGAGCTTCCGGAAAAAGCACAAAGAGCATCTCTCTTTCCATAAATAAATTTGGTCACATCCTAAAAAATAGTATTCTGTTTGTTTCCTTTGAGACCTTCTCTAGACTGGCAATCTGTATGGACATCTTATCAGCATGTGGAATTTTGATATCTGCCTTCCTCCTCCTGCTTTCTTTTATATTTCCCACTGAAGGCTATATGATATCCTTTAGTCCTCAAAACAAATTCGTTTGAGCACTCGTATGCTTTCCTTTTCTTTTGTCAGCTGCATCAATACTTGTTTCAGTTAATAAGGTCTTTATACACCTCCTACGTATCTTTCTTCTTCAGAATCTGCTTTGTAATACCCAGAAAAAATGCTGAGTTGATTAATTACTACCCAATCAACTCTGCCTTGGCATCATGAACAAATAAAACTTTTTTATGTAAGTTATTTTGAGATTTTGCAATCTCCAAAATGCATTCTGAACTACCAAATCTATAACCCACCTGACAGCAGTCTAGTGACAGTCTGAAAGACTCCGTTATTTCCATGCAAAAGCTGTATGAGTCACATAGTAGAAATAAATCATTTCTGCCATGCAAACCAAGATATGGCGGAATGGAGTTGTAACATTAATGTACGGGGAAAAGTAATACTTGATAACTAATATAGGCTGTACAGAAAAAAAGAATAGTTGTAGGTTTCATACATTTATGTAGTGCTGGCCACTTTTGATATCGTAGCCTTAAATGGTAATGCAAGGTTAAGCCAATCCTTCATTTATTTTTTTAAAGAATAACATAAATATTTCATTTTGCAAAACACTATACAATTCTTGCAGTGGTATCAGTATCTGCATGACACTGCAAAGCAGGAGCCCAGGTGAGGAAACCATTTTAGTGCGTCATGCATTTTTAATAAGCTCAAGAAAGTCACAAACAATAGGCAGCTGTGTACGTCAGCAAAATGAGCAACTGAATGACTGTTACATGGTACCTGTGATTTTGCACCAGATGAGGTTACATTACCTGATGATCAGAAAAACAGCAGCACTAAGCAGACCAGCATCCCCTGGTTATCTAGAAGAATACTGAAATTTGTGTAATGCACACTTGTCATCAAATAGCACACACAAAATCCATTCACAGTCTTGGCAGCAGGTATTAGACTCAGCAGCAAGATTACCCTGTCCATGCAGCATATACCCTACTCTGTACAACAGCACACTTTCAACTGTAATCTGATATGTCCAAAGCTGCAAGCTTTCCATCTTCCCGTAACACTCGCATGACAATAACAGCCTGACCAGAATCCTTACTTAGGTAAATCATACAAAACTATTTAATCTGATGAACCTTTGCGCTATGTACATACCGAATTCAGTTAAAAATTAATACTTCTGTATACTGATCTGTTACCTTTCAGCGATTAAAAGTAGCTACAAATCAGCTTTAATAGCCCCCCTCCACCCCAAATAGAGTAACAAGGGTAGTCTGGTGACATTGAAATGAATGGTTAAGGAGCTCTATTTTAAGTTTACTTCACTTAGAAAATGTTTTTATGTACTACAGCTTTAAGGAAGCTCCAAAACCTTACATAATATCTTTCTTACAAGCATTAAACCGGCAACAGGGGCAGCCCAAAGATTCATAAGGTGATGTAAACAGTCTAAGCTGCTCAAAGCCCAGCAATATGCAGTATTTACTACAAAAGTCCTGTAAGCCATTAATCAAGTATGAACTCCTATGGGTATGCTCTATAAAACATTTGGCAAACACACTTAGCAGATGATTCATGGAGAAATGTAAAACTCAACTATTCACCTTAACTTAGGTAATTTGATCTATACACACACACACACACACACACACACACACACACACATATATATATATATATATATATATATATACACACACACATACATGTATAGTTTGTTTAAGAAACCAAACATACACATGTTCACAATGGAATGACTCAAAGGCTTATGTCAAATTATCATGTTAGTTATATGACATAGTAACCTTTCATATGTGCTTATCACATGTACTCGTTTTCCAAAGGAGAAACATGATTTGACATCATATGCAGAAAAAGGTGCCATCTAAACAACAAGCTCACATTTTAATTTCTTCTAAATGGCTAGTAGAGTTAATAATAGACATTGCTTCCATTCTGCAGAAAAAGGAGCAGAGGGGATTTGAACCCAAGATTTTCTGTTTACTAGCCAGATGTTTTAACCAAATAAGGCACAACACCACTTCCCAAGGTTGGAAACAGTGCCATCTCACATATGTTGCACTAGTATTTTTTCAATTTTCTCTGTAGTTTTATTCTGCCAAAGACATAGCTGTTAAGTCACCACTAGCTGTGTTCATGTACATTAAAAAAGTCTTTTGGCTTTTTGGGGTCGCCACAGCGGAACTCCGATCCGCTAATGATTGGCAGTGGATTTTTATGGTGCCGTGTTGCCAGCAAGATGCCCAACCTTCAAAGAAAGCACACCCATTCACGCACCTACCTGCATGTCTTTGTGTCAATCGACCGCAGGGAGGACATGCAAACTCCACACAGAAGGCACTCCAGCCGAGAATCGAATGGGAGAACCTCTAGCTGTGTGGTGACAACACTAACCGCTATACCACTGCAGCATCCAACAGCAGTTAAATATCTACCATGCCCAAAATTCTAACAGTTTTAATGCATACTTGAATGGTGCATCTCACTTGAACTCTTGCACATCCTCTTCTATCCAAAACCACCATTCATTTCACATTCAGTCTCAAGAAGTTCAATTCATCAACTTCCTCCTCATGAAATTACATGACTCTTACAGTTTATTGACTGTACAAGTAGCACCTAACCTGCTTACTCTGAATCAGTGACACTCTGAATGTTAGCATCCCCTGATATTTCAGTGTAATTGTGTGTCATTTTTATGTATCTTAAACTGAATGTACCTGGTATCTTCGATATTTACTTTTTAAGTTTATAATATGCATTTATCTGTATTTTACTTTATTTAGTTCTGTTAAGTGGAGCTTTTCTCCCCAGGCCTCCACTGACAAAGAACGTGTTCAGTCAGACTTTCCTAGTAAACAAATATAAAATAAACAAATAAAATAAATCTACATCTTCGACATGTCCTTCCTGTTGAACGACTTTTAAGACTTAGGATATTACAGGTTTTTGACATCCGTCACTTCACACTTTGCTCTAATCTTTGTCGAGAGGAATAGCACTTGCTCTTTTCTTCACTAAATAGGGTTTCCATCTCCTTGTTTACTAGATGTCCTGAAAGCAGGAAATAGGCATACATGCTTGAACTGAAAATATATATGTGAGAAAATATGTATGTGACAATCCAAACTGACATATATCTACAGTATAATGAATGGAAGGCTTATGTAAACTTATCTTAGCTGCAGGAAACAGTCTTTGTTTTGTAGAGAGGGTATCAAAAGCTGAGCTGCATATACTGGCCAGTACTGAAGTAAGTTTTGTTTAAAGAGCAAACTCATCCCTTAATCTGTTGCCAAATGACTAGTAGACTAGTAACATTGCTTTGTGATGTTTGCAATAAGACTATTCACTTTATGTAGAGAAGGCACTGCTGGGATTTGAACCCAGGATCTCCTGTTTACTAGACAGGCACGTTAACCAGCTAATTCACAGCGCCACTTGCATTGTTCCATCTTTTAACAACATATATGAACTGCGTGACTATTCCTTTGGGTAGCTCTTTTTTATTTTTCTGCTAAAAAGTTTGCTGTTAAGTGTCATCCCCAGCTGTGTTAACATACATTAACAGCAAATAACATCTACCACGCCCCAAATGCCGACAATTCTAATGCTCACTTCAGTGTCACATCTCAGTGAAATCATAGGCTCATAGGATCAAGGCATCATAGGAGGTTACTAGGCTAACGGCCCTAGGGCCCTTACAAGCCTAGCCAAATTCAACCCTTCTTCCCTATAGGGCCTAGAAATATGTCAATGATTACAAGCCAATCTAAATCAGCACTGACTGCCCCTATCCAAGAGGGACACTGGTGAAACCCCTGGGGTGAATTTCTGGTTTCCTATCCAATCGTCCAAGTTACACTTAAATAAGGTCAATAAGGTGCTCTGTTTAACTTGAAGTTTCTTCCAAAGCAGAGGTAACCTCTGTGAGACATCTGTCTCTCCAGGCATAAGCACTAGTCACTAGGCATAGCACCAGTACAGCTCTAATTACCTTTACTAATACTGTAAATCAACTCAAAAACAAAAATCAACTAGTTTCTGCTACCTTCCTAGATATGTCAAAAGCAATCAACAGTGTATCTCATCAAATACTTCTCAATAAACTGGCTTTCTACCACTGAAGCGCTGAAGCCCTAAGCTGGTGTCATAACTACCTGTCAGATAGGAAACAAGCCACTTTATGGGACAATAAATTCTCCACCCAGGTCTCTATATGTGTAGGAGTTCCACAAGGATCTATCCTTGGCCCACTTTTAGTCACAATTTTTACCAATGACCTAAACTCCTCAGCAAATCCAGCCTCAATCATACAATATGCTGAAGATGCTTCCCTGTTCTGCTCTGCCCCCTCTATCAAGGAACTCCAAGAAAAAACTCAGGTAGCCCACCTCAATATTGAAAACTAGTTAACATCCCATCAACTTATACTTAACCCCAATAAAACCAAGCTTATGGTCTATTATAATACCTGAACAGCAACCAACCAACCACTTATCTCTATTTCCTCCTCCAATGGCACAAAAATAGAACGCATTGAACATACAAAACTTCTTGATGTCACAACTGATAGTGGACTTAAGTTTGACTAAGATCTTGCACTAACAATTAAAAAGGTTCATGACAAGCTGGGATTTCTTTATAGGGCTAAATTGTGTCTTACTGACCATGCCAGACTCACAACAGCCAGAACCCATCTTTTAACTTCCCTGCTTTACTGTTCACAAATATTTATCAATCTTTGCAAATCTGAACTAAATAGCCTTTGAACTGAATAGCTTTGAATCGTGCTATAACAAAATAGCGAAATCTGCCACTAATCAGTCTCAAAGATCTCACCACTGCACTGCCCTTCACCAGCTGAACTGGTTAGAGCTCCCTCGCCTGCTTACTCTGACTCAGCTACTAACCGCCATTACAGTCTTATATAAACCTGACAATTGCGCAGATCTATCTGACCTTGTCCAACCCTACACTAATCTCAAATCTCTTAGGTCTGCTGATAAAGTATTGTTGAAGGTTAACGAAACCCAAAACTCTCACGGCGTCTTCTTATACTCACATATCATTGCCAAACACTGGAATGCTCTACCTCAGCACATTCTGTCCATCAATGATGCACATTCATTTAAACCGTCCCTAAAGGAATATTTCACCAAACACAGGCTTTGCTCATGTTCTCTACCTGGCTACCTAATTTAACCCCTTAATGTCCAACTTCCTTCTCTCCACCACCTGTTGTCAATATTTCTTGGCAATTGAGGCTTCTTAGCTTCAGTTTGTGATGTTTTTCTCCGGGAAAAAAAAAAAAATATATATATATATATATATATATATATATATATATATATATATATATATATATATATATGACTTCCTTACTCTGAATAGTCTAAGCTTGCTGTACTACCATTGCTATATGCTTTTAGATACAATGTCAAGGAACTTGTGTTTGAACTCCTATTGTAATTGTCATATGTACAAATGTATAATTATGTAACTTTCCTTAGAGCTTTTCTCCCTGGATCTCTGCTGAAAACGGGCTTCTGGCCCAGTCGGATAATACCTGGTTATCAAATGTAAATAATAAATATTTAAGGTCCCTAGGGCGAATAAATCGTGTACCATTTGACATACAAATGTGCAGTATGGCCATTAAGGCAGGATCAGACGTTGCTCTGTATGCAAGGCACAGGTCGCCTCTGAGTAGTCTATAAGATACAGAGTATAGTGACAATGATTTCAGTCTGTCCATATATGAGTTGTGCTGAACACTCTGAATTTTCTTCTTGAGAAAACTTTGAGGTCTCTCTAGTTGCTGTAGGAATCTGGTAAGGTATATACCAAACAGAGCGTTGTACTCTATTATTGGCCTGATGAGGGAAGAGTACAGGGAGGTTATAACCTCTTTTGTTTTGGAAGCTATGCTTACTTAAGAAGTGGGCAACATAGAAGGCCTTCCTAATCACTGTGGAGACATGGTGATCAAAGGTAAGGTTGCTGTCAACCTGTGTGCCCAAATCTCTCACCACTTATTTTAGAGCTCATCATCACCCTCTTCTATTCAAAACCACCATTCATTTCATATTCAGTCTCTCGAATTTCAGTTCATCAACTTCCTCCTCATGAAACCTACATGACTATTACAGTTTATTGTCTGTACAAGTAGCACCTGACTTCCTTACGCTGAATCAGTGACACTGAATGTTAGCATCCCCTGATATTTAACTGTAATTGTGTGCCATTTTTATGTATCTTAAACTGAATGTACCTGGTATCTTCGATATTTACTTTTTAAGTTTATAATATGCATTTATCTGTATTTTACTTTATTTACTTCTGCTAAGTGGAGCTTTTCTTCCCGGGCCTCCACTGGTAAAGGATGTGTTCAGTCAGACTTTCCCAGTAAACAAATATAAAATAAATAAATAAAATAAATCTACATCTTCGACATGTCCTTCCTGTTGAACGACTTTTAAGACTTAGGATATTACAGGTTTTTGACATCCGTCACTTCACACTTTGCTCTAATCTTTGTCGAGAGGAATAGCACTTGCTCTTTTCTTCACTAAACAGGGTTTCCATCTCCTTGTTTACTAGATGTCCTGAAAGCAGGAAATAGGCACACATGCTTGAATTGAAAATATATATGTGAGAAAATATGTATGAGACAGACCAAACTGACACATATCTACAGTATAATGAATGGTAGGCTTATGTAAACTTACCTTAGCTGCAGGAAACAGTCTTTGTTTTGTAGAGAGGGTATCAAAAGCTGGGCTGTATATACTGGCCAGTACTGAAGTAAGTTTTGTTTAAAGAGCAAACTCATCCCTTCATTTGTTGCCAAATGACTAGTAGACTAGTAACATTGCTTTGTGATGTTTGCAATAAGACTATTCACTTTATGTAGAAAAGGCACTGCTGGGATTTGAACCCAGGATCTCCTGTTTACTAGGCAGGCGCTTTAACCAGCTAATTCACAGCACCACTTGCATTGTTTCATCTTTTGGCACATATATGAACTGCATCACTATTCCTTCAGGTAGCTGTTTTTTTTTTCCTGCTAAAAAGTTTGCTATTAAGTGTCAACCCCAGCTGTGTTCACATACATTAACAGCAGATAACATCTACCACACCCTACGTGCTGACAAATCTAGTGCTCACTTCAGTGTCACATCTCATTGAAATCATAGCTCATAGGATCAAGGCATCATAGGAGGTTACTAGGCTAACGGCCCTAGGGCCCTTACAAGCCTAGCCAAATTCAACCCTTGTTCTCTATATGGCCTAAAAATATGTTAATGATTACAAATCTATCTAAATCAGCACAGACTGCCCCTATCCAAGAAGTACACTGGTGAAACCCCTGGGGTGAATTTGTGGTTTCCCATCCAGTCCTCCAAGTTGCGCTTAAATAAGGTCATTGAGGCCTT
The DNA here is from genome assembly GCF_019279795.1 of Protopterus annectens. NCBI lineage: Eukaryota > Metazoa > Chordata > Ceratodontiformes > Protopteridae > Protopterus > Protopterus annectens. The sequence continues at coordinate 740,917,141 of NC_056739.1, forward strand.
CTGTTGAACTTGAATTGGAAGTTTCTTCCAAAGCAGAGGTAACTTCTGTGAGACATCTGTCTCTGCAGCAAGTCCTGTTGATTTCAGAGGTATAAGCACTAGTCACTAGGCATAGCACCAGTACAGTTCTAATTACCTTTACTAATACTGTACATCAACTCAAAAACAAAAACCAGCTAGTCTCTGCTACCTTCCTAGATATGTCAAAAGCAATCGACAGTCTATCTCATCGAATACTTCTCAATAAACTGACGTTCTACCACTTGCAGCTCTGAAGCCCTAAACTGGTGTCATAACTACCTGTCAGATAGGAAACAAGCCACTTTATGGGACAATAAACTCTCCACCCAGCTCCCTATATGTGTAGGAGTTCCACAAGTATCTATCCTTGGCCCTCTTTTATTTACAATTTTTACCAATTACCTAAACTCCTTAGCAAATCCAGCCTCAACCATACAGTATGCTGACAATGCTTCCCTGTTCTGCTCTGCCCCCTCTATCAAGGAACTCCAAGAAAAAACTCAGGCAGCCCTCCATAATATTGAAAACTACTTAAAAGCCCATCAACTTATACTAACCTCAATAAAACAATAGTAAAACAAATAAAAGCAAATAATCCAACAGAAATGTCAGATGATACCTTCTCCTTGAAAAGAACTAGACACCAGGCAGGGTAAGGTTATAAGCACTTTTGTTCCCTTTATTCACACTCAATACAAATGGAACTTCATCAGATACAAAACCTTACACACTTCCCCCCTTTCTTATATACAATTCAATTGATTAATCACAATCAGTTAACTTAAATGAATTAATTAGTTAAGTGTGCTCTCAAGTTAAAAACACATTAATATATTCTTTCTTTAAAAATATATAGCTGTGTATAATACATGAATAATTCTCCTATAAAAACACATATAATAAACATTTCATCTGTTAAGAAAATATATTTATAAATAACAATACATATATTAGATACTAACTTAATTGCTTCTATGTTCAACCACTTAAACCATTTTTATCTAATCTCATCTGCCTTTAAATGAAGCAAGCTCCTTTGAGAAATCCTGTCATTAATACCAGGAAAAACTGTGACATTCAACAAAACCTGCCAGTGTGTTTCTCTGTATTCTAAAAAACAGGGCCAATTAACCCCCTTCACCTGTCTACCTACCTTTTCCAATACACAGAAGAGGAATTTTTTTAAATCTTTACAGTTTATGCTGTCTAAATTGTTTTGTCTTGTCTCTTAATTGCATAAATGTGTTGGTAAATTCACTTTTTTAATTGTTTTCTGTTTTTCCTATATATGTACAGCATGACTGGCATAAGGCTATGTAGACAACTCCATTTGTATTACAGTTATAATTCCCTGTCAGTGAAATTATTCTATTATGACCCTCTATTACTATATTCCTGCATTCATAGATGTACCTACATTCCCTGCAGCCATTGCATTTCCTCATATTACGTAATGGAATCCTATCTTTGTCTTTCTTCCTTTCAAATAAGTTCTTAATGATGGGTCCTCTTCTGAAAACTATTTTTGGTTTATTACCCAGTTTTTCAGTTAATCCATATGCCCCAAAAACACAATTCCAGTTCTTTTCCACCATTTTTACGGAACTCTACACTATCCTCATTATATGTTAGCACACAGCAAGTAGTTACCTCTTCTGTCTTCTTAACATTCAACAAACTCTCAGGTTTTTTCAATAATGGGGGATAAAAATCTTCTCTCCTGCTTGTTACATAACTCTCCTATCCCTCTAGGACACTAGTTGGGTAACCCCTTATTCCCAGCATAGTCTTTAACTCTACCATTTGTTCTTTAAACCTGTTGTCATCTGTCGTTAGTCTTGATATTCTAACCATTTGGCCCTTTACCAAATTACTTTTTTGCCAAAAGGGGTGGTCACTCTCAAAGTGCAGATAACAATTCGAGTGGGTGGGCTTCCTATATATACAAGATTCATAACATCCATCCCTTCTATTTTTCTGTAGGTGGATGTCCAGATAATTAACTGCTTCTTTCTCAACTTTACTGGTAAAGCTCAAAAAATCAGTAGTGGCATTGATATAGTTCAAAAAATCATCTGCCTCATCAAGCTCCTCTTCCCATTATATTAGAATATCATCCACAAATCTATAATATCAAAAGATATTTTTCCTAAACATTGAATTTAACACATATTTGGTTTCCCTATACCAAAGAATAATATTAGCAAATATTGGGGCTACTGCTGCACCCATTGCTACCCTTCAGGTTTGCTTGAAATGTTCCCCCTGAAACCACACAAATTTTTTTTTCAGAACCAATTCCATGAGGGTAGCAAAGACATACACCGTATCTCTTGAAAATCCAGTTCCTTCCCTTAGTGTTTCCTGGAAATATTCCATTCCTTCTTCATGTGGGATACAAAGAAAAAGGTCCTTAATATCAATAATCAAGAAAATAGCTTCTTCCTTGAACTCATTCTATGCCATGTACTGTAATAAATGTCCTTCAAGACATGGTTTTTATCCTCAAAAAATCCTTTTAAATGGAAATCTAACATTTTTGCTAAAGGTTCTGTTTTACTCCCACTTCCTGCCACTATGGGTCTCATTGCTGGATCCCCTAATGATTTATGAATTTTGGGGATCCAAAAGAAGGCTGGGGTTACAGGATTGTTCACCTTTAAGTATCTCCCCTCATCTTCACTGAAGGTATATTCCTGAAGAGTTCTTCCAAAATTATGTCTAATTTAGCATTAAAGATGTTAACCTCATTCAGTGATGCTGCACTAAAGTAGGAACTGTCATTCAAATATTTCATCATTCTGATGGTGCAGTCATAATGTTCCATTACAACTACCCCTCCCCCCTTATCGGGCTTCATGATTCTTACTTCTTAGTTCCTCATTAACTCTGTTAATGCCTGTTGTTCGTCTTTTGTTAAATTTTGGTTAATCCATCTATTCTTATTCCCTATTAAATTCCTGTATTCTATTTCGTTCAATCTTTTGAAAAGAGCCACTGGTGGTAATAGAGGGGGTTATAAGTACTTTTGCTTTTTAGGGTTACCCTAGTTGCATCACTCTCCTTCCCATTCTGCGTTACCAACTTTAAATTTATGGCCCTTGCAAACATCTTCAAATCTAAAATGGTGTTAACCATATAATTCTGTTTCTTAGGGATAAAACTAAACCCTTTTACAAATAGTTCTGCACGGGTGTTATTTAATATGATTCCACTGTAGTTATAAATCTTAAGGCCCTTATATTCCAGAATACAAACATTTCCATTTTCATTGTTGTCATTACTGTTCCCTGTATTATTACTATTGTCATTATACAGAGCTTCAACAGGGACATTATTAAACTCAAAATCGTGCTGTAAAGATATATCATTTCCTTCAATGGTTATGTTCAATACATCTAGAGTTTGCTTGTTCCCCAAAGATTCATCACAGTATATCTCATGTGTAATTTCAACACAGTGCTTTTCCATGTTTGCATCAAAATCATTATACAGTTCCTTAAAACATACTTCATTAGATAAATCATTACATTCTATAGCATACTGTAACAATGAGGCATTATTACTAAAACTTTAATTTATAGTATTCAGTCCATTTCCAATGTCCCAAGTATCAGCAACAGGCTCTTGAAACACCATAGTACAAGGACAGTCAGTATAATACTAAGTGCTGTCATTTCCACCAAACACAGGTGACCATTCATTTGTTTTACTCTGGATTCTTGTATAATCGGTCTTCCCCACAAATTTATCACCAACAGTCCTATGCATCACCTCAGAACTGGAACAGTTAGAAAAATACTTCAAGTTGTCATTAACAACAAACTGAGATGGCCTTACCGTTGATAGAATGGTTGTGGTGGTGGACTCCCCTTCCTTCTGTTTTGGCCCCCTTGTTGCCCACGATAGTCTCTCCAAAACTGTTTTTGTTGTTGTTTCTGGGTGTCCAGGAAACATACTTGCTTTTCAGCCTTGCAGACCTCCTTGGCAGTGGTTGAAAATCCTGCTCTAAACCAGTCCTTTGCTCACCAAACACCTCCGGTTCTTCAACCTCATCTCCTGGCAAAATTTCCACAACTTCTTCATCTGTTTCTACGAATGAAACTCTTGGTCGACCACCTGCACCTGGAATCAGGTACACTCTCTTCTGCTCGTATTCTTCCTGGTCTCATTTCAGCTTCTTCTCTTTTTGTCTTTTTAATGTTATTTTCGTGCTGCTCCACCCTCGGGAAGATGGTGGAATAAACTCCTTTATTTGTCTCAAAGAGGCTATCAGCAGTTATTTCTCTTTGTAATGTCACAATTTCATCTTTCAAACTGCAGATTATTCTAGCATTGTCTTTAATTAGTAACCGCATAAAGTCAATGCCTGTTCGGTCAAACAGTTCTAAAAGTTCCCGGTGTAGGACTGAACCACTCTGAATGTTATTAGGGAATTTACAGATTCTTAGCCCCTTCGGTACTCTTCCCAGGTGTATACAGTCTTTGAAAAACATATTGTCAAGCTGTAATCCCCTAAATTTTTTCAGGGTTTTTTCCAATTTGTAGATTTTATGCTTGTAATTGGAAACAGGATCATCACCTTCTCTTGGCTGGCCCCCGAATCCATCCCACAATGGCATCGGTTCCCAGTTAAGCCAGGAGAGGAATTCTCCATCACCCATTGGTTGCAAGCCTTTTCCATTCACTCCGCCTACTCCAGTAGCATTCGCATCTCTCCGTACTGCCCCCAGGTAGGTTGTTCTATCTTCCTGCAGCTCACTGGGAGACTTTTCAATGGCAATACAGTTATTAACATTCATTTCTTTAGCAGTATGAATTTCTTTTGCTCTACCAGAGCATACTAAATCAACTTTAGTAATAATTTGGGTTATTAAAGCCAAAAGCTGTGTAAGACTTACACTGTCACCATTGCTAATATTGTCCACAGACATATCCATTGCCAGGAACTTGTCAGTAAACACCAGTCTGTCTATAATTCACAAAAAATACTTGCTTGTAGTTTCTCTCTTCAGAGCCAACTTCCAAAAAAGTGTCAAAGTCTTTCCTTGATGTACACCAATATCACAATAGTAAAACACATAAAAGCAAATAATCCAACAAAAATGTCACAGGATACCGTCTCCTTGAAAAGAACCAGACACCTGGCATGATAAGGTTATAAGCGCTTCCGTTCCCTTTATTCACACTCAATACAAACGGAACTTCATCAGATACAAAACCTTTCCACATTTCCCCCCTTTTTTATATACAATTCAATTGATTAATCACAATCAATTAACTTAAATGAATTAATTAGTTAAGTATGCTCTCAAGTTAAAAACACATTAATATGTTCCTTCTTTAAAAATATACAGCTGTGTATAATACATGAATAATTCTCCTATGTTGTTGTATCTTTCGGCTTTTCCCAGTTAGGGGTCACCACAGTGGAATTCCGGTCCGCTAATGATTGGCAGTAGATTTTTACGTACCAAGTTGCCAGCTCTGACGCACAACCTTCAACGAAGGTACGCCCATTCATGCATGTCTCCACACAGAAGATGCTTTAGCTGAGAATCGAACAGGACAACGTCTTACTGTGAGGCGACAACGCTACCGCAGCACCACCACCGCAGTATGAATAATTCTCCTATAAAAACACATATATAATAAACATTTAATCTGTTAAGAAAATATATTTATAAATAACAATACATATATTAGATACTAATTTTAATTGCTTCTGTGTTCAACCACTTAAACCATTTTTATCTAATCTCATCTGCCTTTGCCTGGTGTCTGGTTCTTTTTAAGGAGAAGGTATCCTGTGACATTTTTGTTGGGTTATTAACCCCAAAAAAAACAAGCTTGTGGTTTATTATAATACCTCAATAACAACCAACCAACCACCTTAGCTCTATTTCCTTCTCCAATGCCACAAAAATAGAACCCACTGAACATACAAACCATCTTGGTGCCACAACTGAAAGTGGACTTAAGTTTGACAAACACCTTGCACTAACAATTAAAAAGGTTCATGTCAAACTGGGTTCTCTCTTTATAGCTAAATCGTAGTTGAATGACCATGCCAGACTCACAACAGTTAGAACCCATCTCTTATCTTCCCTGCTTTACTGTTCACAAATATTTACCAATCTTCACAAATCTGAACTGAAAAGCCTTGAATCTTGCTATAACAAAGCAGCCAAATTTGCCACTAATCAGTCTCAAAGATCTCACCATTGCACTGCCCTTCTCCAGCTGAACTGGTTAGGGGTCCCTCGCCTGCTTACACTGACTCAGCTACTAACTGCCATTACAGTCGTATACAAACCTGACAATTGCCCAGATCTATCTGACCTTGTCCAACCCAACACTAACTTATAATCTCTTAGGTCTGCTGTTAAACTATTGTTGAAGGTTAACAAAACCCAAAACTTTCTCGGCGTCTCCTTATACTCACATATCCTTGCCAAACACTGGAATGCTCTACCTCAGCACATTCTGTCCATCAATGATGCACATTCATTTAAACCGTCCCTAAAGGAATATTTCACCAAACTTAGGCTTTGTCATGTTCCCCACCGGGCTACCTAATTTAACCCCTTACTGTCCACCTTCCTTCTCTCCACCACCCATTGTCAATACTTCTTAGCAATTGAGGCTTCTTAGCTTCAGTTTGTGATGTTTTTCTCCTGACAAAAAAAATTATATATATATATATATATATATATATATATATATATATATATATATATATATCTTTGTTTTATCTGTATGAATAGTATAAGCTTATGATAAACTTATTGTACAACCATTGTTATATGCTTCTAGATACAATGTCAAGGAACTTGTATTTGAACTCCTATTGTAATTGTCATATGTACAAATGTATAATTATGTAATCATCCTTGGAGCTTTTCTCCCTGGGTCTTTGCTGAAAACGGGCTTCTGGCCCAGTTGGACATTACCTGGTTATCAAATGTAAATGAATAATAAATAAATAAATACTTTAAGGTCCCTAGAGTGAGTAAATTATGTACTATTTGACTTGCGAATGTGCAGCATAGCCATTAAGGCAGGATCAGATGTTGCTCTGTATGCAAGGCACAGGTCGCCTCTGAGTACTCTATATGATACAGAGTATAGTGACAGTTATTTCAGTCTGTCCACATATGACTTGTGCTAAACACCCTGAATTTTCATCTTCAGAAACCTTTGAGGTCTCTCTAGTTGCTGCAGGTGCCTGGTAAGGTACATACCAAATGGAACATTGTACTCTATTACTGGCCTGATCAGGGAGGAGTACAGGGAGGTTATAACCTCTTTTGTTTTGGAAGCTATGCTTACTTAAGAGATGGGCAATGTAGAAGGCCTTCCTAACCACTGTGGATACATGGTGATCAAAGGTAAGGTTGCTATCAACCTGTGTACCCTGATCTCTCACCACAGCTTTAGAGCTTGTCATCACTCTCTTCTATTAAAAACCACCATTCATTCCACATTCAGTCTGTCGAATTTCAGTTCATCAACTTCCTCCTCATGAAATTACTTGACTCTTACAGTTTATTGTCTGTACAAGTAGCACCTAACCTGCTTACTCCAAATCACTGACACTCTGAATGTTAGCATCCCCTGATATTTGAGTGTAATTCTGTGTCATCTTTATGTATCTTAAACTGAATGTACCTGGTATCTTCGATATTTACTTTTTAAGATTATAATATGCATTTATCTGTATTTTACTTTATTTACTTCTGTTAAGTGGAGCTTTTCTCCCCAGGCCTCCACTGATAAAGAACATGTTCAGTCAGACTTTTCCAGTAAACAAATATAAAATAAACAAATAAAATAAATCTACATCTTTGACATGTCTTTCCTGTTGAACGACTTTTAAGACTTAGGATATTACAGGTTTTTGACATCCGTCACTTCACACTTTGCTCTAATCTTTGTTGAGAGGAATAGCACTTGCTCTTTTCTTCACTAAATAGGGTTTCCATCTCCTTGTTTACTAGATGTCCTGAAAGCGGGAAATAGGCATACATGCTTGAACTGAAAATATATATGTGAGAAAATATGTATGTGACAAACCAAACTGTCTCATATCTACAGTATAATGATTGGAAGGCTTATGTAAACTTATCTTAGCTGCAGGAAACGGTCTTTGTTTTGTAGAGAGGGTATCAAAAGCTGGGCTGTATACACTGGCCAGTACTGAAGTAAGTTTTGTTTAAAGAGCAAACTCATCCCTTAATTTGCTGCCAAATGATTGGTAGACTAGTAACATTGCTTTGTGATGTTTGCAATAAGACTATTCACTTTATGTAGAAAAGGACCTGCTGGAATTTGAGCCCAGGATCTCCTGTTTAGTAGACAGGCGCTTTAATCAGCTGAGCCACAGCGCCACTTGCATTTTTCCAGCTTTTGTCAACATATATGAACTGCACGACTATTCCTTCAGGTAGCTCTTTTTTATTTTCTGCTAAAAAGTTTGCTGTTAAGTGTCATCCCCAGCTGTGTTCACATACATTAACAGCAGGTAACATCTACCACACCCTACATGCTGACAATTCTAGTGCTCACTTTAGTGTCACATCTCATTGAAATCATAGGCTCATAGGATCAAGGCATCATAGGAGGTTACTGGGCTTACGGCCCTATGGCCCTTACAACCCTAGCCAAATTCAACCCTTGTTCTCTATATGGCCTAGAAATATATTAATAATTACAGGCTGATCTAAATCAGCACATACTGCCCCTATCCAAGAAGTACACTGGTGAAACCCCTGGGGTGAATTAGTGGTTTCCCATCCAGTCCTCCAAGTTGCGTTTAAATAAGCTCATTGAGGCCTTCTGTTGAACTTGAATTGGAAGTTTCTTCCAAAGCAGAGGTAACTTCTGTGAGACATCTGTCTCTGCAGCAAGTCCTGTTGATGTCACAGGCATAAGCACTAGTCACTAGGCATAGCACCAGTACAGCTCTAATTAGCTTTACTAATACTGTAAATCAACTCAAAAACAAAAACCAACTAGTCTCTGCTACCTTCCTAGATATGTCAAAAGCAATCAACACTGTATCTCATCAAATATTTCTCAATAAACTGGCTTTCTACCACTGCAGCTTTGAAGCCCTAAGCTAGTGTCATAACTACTTGTCAGATAGGAAACAAGCCACTTTATGGGACAATAAACTCTCCTCTCAGCTCCCTATATGTGTAGGAGTTCCACAAGGATCTATCCTTGGCCCACTTTTATTTATAATTTTTACCAATTACCTAAACTCCTCAGCAAATCCAGCCTCAACAATACAATATGCTGACGATGCTTCCATATTGTGCTCTTCCCCCTCTATCAAGGAACTCCAAGAAAAAACTCAGGCAGTCCTCCACAATATTGAAAACGTAACAGCCCATCAACTTATACTTAACCTCAATAAAACAATAGTAAAACACATAAAAGCAAATAATCCAACAAAAATGTCACAGGGCACCTTCTCCTTGAAAAGAACCAGACACCAGGCAGGGTAAGGTTATAAGCGCTTTCCTTCCCTTTATTCACACTCAATACAATGGAACTTCATTGGATACAAAACCTTACCCCTCCCCCTTTTTTTATATACAATTCAATTGATTAATCACAATCAATTAACTTAAATGAATTAATTAGTTAAGTGTGCTCTCAAGTTAAAAACATATTAATATAGTCTTTCTTTAAAAATATATAGCTGTGTATAATACATGAATAATTCTCCTATAAAAACACATATATAATAAACATTTCATCTGTTAAGAAAATTCTTCTTCTTTCGGCTTTTCCCAGTTAGGGGTCGCCACAGCGGATCAGCTGTCCGCTCATGATTGGCAGTGAAGTTTTTTTTTTTTATGGTGTCGAGTTGCCAGCCCGGCACCCAGTCTTCCACAGAAGGCACACACATGCATGCACTCACACCTAGGGCCAATTTTATATTTATAAATAATACATATATTAGATACTAACTTAATTGCTTCTATGTTCAACCACTTAAATCATTTAATCTCATCTGCCTTTAAATGAAGCAAGCTCCTTAGAGAAATCCTGTCATTAATACCAGAAAAAACTGTGACATTCAACAAAATTTGCCAGTGTGCTTCCCTGTATTCTAAAAAACAAGGCCAATTACCCCTCCCCCTCCTGTCTACCTACCTTTTCCAATACTCAGAAGAGGAATTTTTTTAAATCCTTACAGTTTATGCTATGTCTAAATAAGGCATTTGTTTTGTCTTGTTTCTTAATTGTATAAATGTGTTGGTAAATTCGCTTTTTTAACTTGTTTTCCAGACCTAGCCAAGTTCAACCCTTGCTCCCTATATGGCCTAGAAATATGTCAATGATTACAAGCCGATCTAAATCAACACCTACTGCCCCTATCCAAGAGGGACACTGGTGAAACTCCTGTGGTGAATTTGCGGTTTCCCATCCAATTGCGCAAGTTGCGCTTAAAAAAGTTCAATGAGAGGCTCTGTTTAACTTAAATTGGAAGTATGTTCCAAAGCAGAGGTATCCTCTGTCAGACATCTGTCTCGCCAACAAGTCCTGTTGATGTCACAGCCTAGTTTAAGGTCCCTAGAGTGAGTAAATCGTGTACCATTTGACTTACGAATGTGCAACATAGCCATTAAGGCAGGATCAGACATTGCTCTGTATGCATGGCACAGGTCGCCTCCGAGTAGTCTATATGATACAGAGTATAGTGACAGTGATTTCAGTCTGTCCACATATGACTTTTGCTGAAGACTCTGAATTTTCTTTGTGAGAAACGTTTGAGGTCTCTCTACTTGCTGCAGGTGTCTGGTAAGGTACATACCAAAGGGAGCATTGTACTCTATTACTGGCCTGATGAGGGAAGAGTACAGGGAGGTTATAACCTCTTTTGTTTTGGAAGCTATGCTTACTTATGAGATGGACAATGTAGAAGGCCTTCATAACCACTGTGGAGACATGGTGATCAAAGGTAAGGTTGCTTTGAATGCTGACTTCCCCTGATATCAACATCTTCTATGTGTCTTTCCTGCAGAAGTACTTCAAAGAGTTGGGCTACCACAAGTGTGAAGTGACTGGTCAAAATGCTGTACCTACTATCTTGTTTTGGTGTTTGTCAGTATGAATATCATATGCTCTTTTCTACTCCTGCAATCCCTTACCCTTATTCCACGAATGGTTAAAATGGCTGTCATCCAGCAGTTGTCCTCTCTCTTTTCTAATAAATCTGGATGAAGCTGACTGAGTCCTAATCCCTTGTCAATGTCTTCTTTCTAGAACTTATTCCAGAACCTCTTGTCTTGTAAAAGCACAAAGGGCAACCTTCTTTTCCCTAATTTGTTTGCACTTACCTGCAGTCTTTGTCTTTCTTCTTTGATGATAAGATGGTTTTCCAGTCTGCAAATCCAATTTACTGGATATTCTGTTTCATTTTATTTATTTTGTGCTGGCAAACTTTGTCTGTCCCTAACTTACAAGGGCAGTACTTCCTATATTCGCATCTCCACACATCATTTTGATGATGCAAAGTTTGATCTTTTTTGCTCTTTCTCCACTAGTAGGTTGCATCTCTTTCCTGTGTTTTTATGTTAGTAAGTAGATATCTTGTTAATGCTATACACGGGCTGAGTGCAGTATATCCATTTGTTAATGGAACAGGTTTTGTATCAGCATGTATTTTCTGGACTAAATTAATTATAAACTATAAAACCCTAATATCTAACATTAGTGTCTGACTGTAATCCTCCATGACTTACTAGAAAATCAAAAGTTTTATGAGGCAAAATAAGGTGCATTCTGCAAAAATCCTGGACATATGAAGGGTAATATTCAGTGGCATTAGGCAAAAATCAGAGAAATTAAGAATTATGAACTTTGTGCCATATGTAATGCAATGTGTGTCAGTGCAGCCTTCACATTTATTTTCACATAAAAGAAACACAAAATACATGGTGGTTTGAAGACCTTATTAACCAGCGATGTGTAAATAACCTTAAAACTGAAAATTAGACAAAAAATATAAGTAAAACTGCCTCGATCTGAAAATCCTCTCTCCATGCACCTTTCTCCTTCTTGCTGACTAGGTAATGAACTCTGCTGACCCCACTGAGATGTCAGTATGTCAGTAAGGAAGCAAAACTTCCTGCAGTGTAATCACTGAGGGTGGATTCTGTTATAGCTATGGAGGGCAATTTTGGAAGAGATCTTTCTTAAAAGGAAAAGTGGGAATGCAAACTTAAATGACAGAAAGACAGCTAAGGTAAGCAACTACTGAGAAAATGCACTTTCAGAACTTGGATTTTGTCAGTTTGCACATTATATTTAATTTGTTACCAAATACCTGGCGAGTTGAGAGTATCATTGCTTCTGCTGTAGAAGCAAATGTCTAGTGCAGCTGACAATAGAACTGATTTCTTTCTGCAGAAAAGACACTGCAGGGATTTGTATTCATGATCTCCTGTTTAGTAGGCAGGCGGGTTAAGCAACTAAGCCACAACATCGCTTGCATAGTTAAATAAAATGATAACTCACAATCCTTTAGATAGCTCAAGTTTTTTTTTTCTGCCAGAAACAGCTGTTAAATGTAGTGCTCACACGTTTAAACAACAGATAACACTTGCCATTCCATACATTCTGACAATTTTAATAGTCACTTCAGTGTCACATCTCAATTGAAATCCTGCATAGGTTAATAGTTAAGCACTAGGCTAGCTGTCCTTGTGGGCCTTTTTATGCCTAGCCATTTTTTTTTTTATTTTTGTCCTTAAATTAACCTATGGCATTTAGTGCCCAGTCACTTAACTTGTTCAAAAACTACCTCTCTAACAGAGAGCATGCTGTTAAATGGCAGAACTCCATTTCCCTTTACCTTCACAATCCTACAGGTGTACTCCAAGGCTCAATTTTAGGCCCTCTACTGTTTAACATTTTTATTAACAATCTCCACCAAGCTATCCAGCAGGGCTCCCTAGTCCAATATGCAGACAACTCCACTAAAGTCTGCTCTGCTCACAACTCTAACATACTAAACTAAATCACCCAAGCTACATTTTCCACAGTAGAAACCTGGCTTCACAAAAATTACCTTTCGCTAAATCCTAAAAAAGAAAAAACGTATAAACTTTACTCCCAAGAAAAATTTACCCATTAATAAAGTTGATTTCAAAATATTCTCTCTTAACTCCACCAAAATTAAATTAGTAACCCACACTAAACTATTAGTAGTTATTGATGAAAACTTCAGATCTGATCTTCATATTCAAAGCAATAAAAGCAAGACCCACAAAAATGGGGCTACTCTACAGACATAACATGTTCCTCTTCCTCCCTTCTAAACAAGCATTAGCATTATCTTACCTTCTGCCTTCGCAAACGTATGGTGATTCTTTATTAATTAACCTTCAGTCTTCCCTGAAAGCTAAATTAGAAACATGCTATAATAAGATTAATATATTTGCAACAAATAGTCGCCATTCTACTCCTCACTGTATCATCCTAAAACAATTACAATGGCTTTAACTCCCCTGCCACCTACTTCACCTCAATCTCACAAATGCTCATAAACTGATATATAAGCCTCATGACTGTCCTGCACTCAGCTTCCTATTCACCCTTTACAATCCAGCTCAGCCTGTACGGTCTGAACACCAATATCTTCTCCAAATACACAAACCCAAACCACCTGCAGGGCAATTATTATTCTCCTGAACAATTTCCAAAATATGGAATAACCTTCCAGCATCAATCTGCTTACAACCAATACCTTCTAACTTCAAAAGTGCAGTGCACAATCATTTATTTTCCAAGTGGATATGTAACTATTCAATTCCTACCTAAGTCATTAATTAAACATAATCTAATATTTAAACCCTGAATCTGTCTATATCCAGCTTTTCCTCATACATCCTTTTTATTTTAAATTCCTAATGAACTTCTACCTAACTCCCCCTCTTGATATTCACTTACGTCCTCGCTCCTTTTCCCCAACTTTTCCTCCCCATTTCCACCTTCATTCTTCTTTACTAATCTTCCATCTGAAGTTGTTAATCTTCTTCCTATTCATCACTGATGGGTTTGGTTCCGAGCCCTCGGAACCAAGTTGGCCTAAGACCAAGCTCACGTACACCAAAAACTCTCGAGCTAAGCTGCTACCCACAATGCCCTTCTTTCAGTTACCTCAGATCTCATTTGCTGCACAGCCATATAGCAGCATTTCACCGAGCTCTCCAGCTAAGTGTTGTGTTTTCTAAAATTTATTGTATTTGGTAAAATTTTTCTCCTAAAACTCTTTTCTGTTTTGTTATCTATAACTAGCTCTACCCACGGGTATCTTTCTCTTACCATCGTTGGTAAACACCTTTCTCTACCCTTGTGGTATTCTTAATACCATTGTTAGTATTTCCTCTTCTTCTCTTTCTCTAACTTTTTGGATTGTTTGATTGTATACTGGCTGTGTCTGAAAAGAAAGGGACTTCCGGGTGCAAACATTGCACTTCCTGCAATGGTAAACTCTCCAACAGCGACTTGCATGATGATTGTGTCTATTGCCTCGGGGTTTCCCACTTGTCTGTGAAGCCTCCTTGCCAGATTTGTGTCAGTTTCAGTCAACGAACACTGAATGAAAGGAAAAATAAACTTATTTTGAAAGGCCTGCTTTCTTCACCTTTTTCAGAGGCCCTTTCTGTGTTGGAGGTCTCAACCCCTCCATTGAAGGACAAGAAACGTCCTCATTCTGACTCCTCTTCACCGGCCAGTGATAAGGGTAAGCCTCATAAGCATAAGGCCCACAAGTCTTCCACGGAGCACAAGATCGCCCCCTCGGTTCCGAGTTCAGCTCCAGTGGTCTCTGTGGACATTACTATGACTTCCACGTCAGCGTCACCTTCAACACTGACTTCTATGGTTCCAAGTGTGGTATCAGCTCCAGCCTTATTGCTTTCTGTAACCTCGGCACTGACCTCATCCCTCTCTGCTCCGGTCAGTCCCGACTATCTCTTCAGAGCTGATAATGACTTCCACTCCAGCTATCCCCTCAGCTCCGAGCTCTTTCTCAGCACTGATAGTGCCCCTTTTGCCTGTCTCAAAGGTGGAATCTTCGGGGCTGACTTTTCCTACACCACAGGCTCAGTACTCCCCATCTTTGAACGCGTTTTCAGGACAAGCTTATAGCCCTTTTTTGGACTGACCTGACTCCCCCTCAGGAGTGTCAGTAAGGTCCATCCAAGTCTATCTGAACTGGATGTGGTGCATCTGTTCAATCAGCTGTTGATAGCCAGAGGGATTACAAATTTTCCAGAGACCCATCCCACTCCTGGTTTTGGGTCTATTGCCCCCATGACTCCCACTTATTTTCCTCCCTTGGATCCTTTGGTTCCAAGGCCCATAGCTCTAATGTCATTGGGGGAACCCTTTCCTCTGTGCTGACAGTGACTTTCTCTGAGGCTTCAAGGCCCCTTTGGGTTTCGGTTCCTTCGGAACTATCCCTTCCTCAATCTCATGCTTGGGGGGTGGAACCCTCGGCCCGGGGTACGGTTCCAGGATTTTCATCGGTTCCATCTTTGGATACGGGGGTGACACCCACCCTGGTTTTGCTTGAAGCTCCATCCCCAGGAGCAGGCTGCATGGAGTGGGGTGTGACCATGATTCCGAGATTGTCTTCCACAGTTCCAGGCTCCCATTCCTCTTTGGACGAACCTGCTTTCTGGGTGGTGGAGAAGGTGCTTGCTTCTGGAAGAGCTCCTCCTACATCAGACCTTCCCTCTACTCCCTCTGAGCTGCAGCTATCACGGGCCACCTCCCCAGGACACTGAGAGAACAAGCCTCAGGAAACCCCTATACAGGGTAATCTCCCTTCCGAGTCTTCTTCAGATGCTCCCACTGAAGAACCTCCTCGGAAGAGGGCATGTAAGAGGAAACACCTGGACTTTCTGGAGGAGTCCCTCACTGAGGATATGGATTACGATGATGGGGAAGGGTCACCATGGTCACCCCCTGATGATGTCTCCTTTGGAGACATCCTGGAAATATTGAAGCAGAGGTTTGACTGGAAGCCCTCCAATCCTTCTTCGAGGAGTCCATATTCCTGCAGGCCTTCCACTCTCGGCCCTCTACTTCTTGGGTGACCCCATCTGCCAATGAGTTAGTCCAGCTCATCATGCAGCACGTGTGGAAGAACGCTAATACCATTGAGGCCATTCCCCGGAGACCGGACAAGATACTTTCCCCACCAGAGAAACAGCCCCATTGGTCTAGAGGCTTGCCAGTAGATGCTATGGTAGTGGTGGCCGCCACAAAAAAGGACCTTGCGGAGGAAAGTTCTACTGTCCAAATATCCAACAGGGAGTCTTGGGTGGTGGACAGATTAGGGAAGCGAGTCTTTGCCTCAGCGACCATTGTGTCAGGTCTCTGAATTATGTGGCACATTTTATGAGGCTCCAAAGGGATCTCATCTCTGAACTTTCTGGAACCCTCGCGGGTCAAGTTTCTGATGGGGCACGCGATAAAGTTGCTTGACAGCTTGCTACCCTAGAGTTGATCTCCAACTTATCCATGAGGTTGCTGTCCCACACAACCGAAGGGGTGGCTAGAGCTGCCGGTGCAGGTGTAGTAATGAGATGCCATGCCTGGATGCACATTTGTGATCTCGTAGACTCCTTCAAGTCTTCCTTCTTGAACGCTCCTATCGAACTGTCCACTTTGTTTGGTTCCAAAGTGAAGGACACATTAGCCAGATGTGAGCAGGATGGATTGTCTGTCATTGGCCTACATTTTTCCAAACCTCAGCACTCTTTCTCCAGGAACCAGAGGAGTGGAAAGATATGGCACAAAAATTCTCAAGACCCTTTCCGCAGTTCATGTGGTGAGGATTCCCCCAGAGGCAGAGGGGGTTCCAATAGTGGAAGATGCCCTTTTAGGGGCAGAGGGGGTCCCCAAAACCAGGACTCCAGGGATTCTTTCTCCGGACGACCTTATCAGTGCTCCTGAAGTGCTGCCCGATTGCTTTCCTCTGGAAGCAGTCGAGGCTCGGTTTTCTTTGCACTAAGCTGCCTGGCACTCTATTATAAATGATCAGTGGGTGCAGAGAATAATTTCCAGAGGTTATTACATCCTTCTAATATCTTACCCAAAACCTCCAAAATGCCTTCCTGATGTTCCACCCAGTCAAATGGAAGAGGCAGCTTCAGAAATAAGAAAGCTGTGTCAAAAACAAGTCATACAACAAGTCCCCCCAGACCAGCGTGGATCTTGTTTTTACTCAAGATTCTTTTTGGTGCTAAAAAGTCCGGGGACTGGAGACCCATTTTAGATCTCAACCAACTAAACAAATCAGTGGTTCAAACCAAATTCTGTATGGTCATGATACAATCCATTCTCCAATTTCTTCGGGAGGGTGTATGGATGTGCTCGACAGACCTCCGGGATATGTATTACCACACCAAAATGGACAAACATTCCACGAGTCTCCTTGGCTTCTGGCTGGGAGACAATCACTATCAATTCAGAGCCCTGCCATTTGGTCTCTCGACGGCCCCCAGAGTGTTCACGAAATGCCTAACAGTGGTAACAGCTTATCTGAGACTTCAGGGATTCCAGGTGTTTCCATATCTAGATGACTGACTCCTCTCTGCCCCCAGCAAGCACCTACTGGTCATGGCCCTCTGCTACACTCTAGAACTGGCAGAGTTTCTAGGCATCACGATACACTGGGAAAAATCCAATCTTCATGCTACCCAACAATTGGAGTTTATAGGAGTATTCAATACTCAAACAAGCCAGGTCTCTCTCCCACCTCACAGACTTCAGAGTTTATGATTACAAGTACAAGTGATACTCTGTTGAAGGAAGGTGTCAGCAAGGGAAGTTCTACAGGCTCTGGGGTCTATGATGGCAGCCATCTCGATCATTCCCCTGGCAAGATTGCATATGAGACTGTTACAATGGCTCCTTTGGTCCCAGTGGATATCCAATCTTCATCCTCTAAACTCACAGATCCTCATCACCAATTCCTGCAAGCGAGACCTTCTTTGGTGGGTGAGACTAGATGAAAATATTTGGTGCCGCCCCTTCCAGACTCCTCAACCCAACACCACGGTGACCACGGACGCTTCCCTGATAGGGTGGGGGGGCCATTTTAAGGGAAGGACAGTCCAAGGCACGTGGTCCAGCTTGGAGGCCAACTTGCATATCAATGTCCTGGAGTTGAGAGCAGTGCTGTTAGCATTGCAGGCACTTCATCTGCTCCTTCCATCAGGAACAATTGTGATACAGTCGGACAATATGTCTGTAGTCTGGTACCTAAACAGGGAGGGACCAAATCCTACCCCCTATGTCAAGAGGCCATGAGAATTTGGCATTGGGCGATAGCTTCCAACCACTTTCTGATAGCAACGCATATCCCGGGGAGCTCCAACGTGATTGCAGACAGACTGAGCAGATGCATCCTCTGTCCACACGAGTAGTCTCTCAACCCGAATGTGACTGCAGAAATTTTCTGCCATTGGGGCCAGTTTTGCTGCAATCTTTTTGCTTCCCCTTCAAACAAAAAATGCAGCGGCTACTTTGCCCTCTTTCCCCCAGTCGGGGAATCACCAAGAGACGCTTTGACTCATGATTGGCCAGTGGGTCTCCTCTACGCTTATCCTCTGATACTTCTGATACCCCTTTTTCTAAAGAAAGCAATTCGGTTGAAATTCAAAGTGATTCTCGTTGCCCCCTTTCTGGCCTCAACAAGTATATTCCCCTTCCTCAGGCCTCACCTATCACAACCTCCTTGGATCCTAGAAACTCATCAGGATCTAATATCTCACCCACAAGTGTTGACTGCCCCAAATCTGTCCACTCTCAAGCTGACAGCTTGGTTTCTCCACTTCCGTTAGTCGCCAGGCAGGAAACCCTCTCCTCTCCTGTCTGCGATATTATTCTGGCCTCCCATAAACCATCAGCCAGAAATCTCTACAGAGACAAATGGAAAAGGTTTGCTATCTGGTCTAATAATCATATGCTAGACCCTTTTTCAACTTCTACAGCTGCTATACTTCAGTACTTTTCCGAGTTGTTTGATGATGGAGCATCAGCTTCTACGATCAGAGTCCATTTAGCAGCGATCTCCAATTTTCATAATGGCTTGAATGGAGTTCCTCTTATTTCCACCCACCTTTGCAAGACCTTTCTCAAGGGAATTTTCCATAGCAGACCCCATATCAGGCAACCTGTAGAGACATGGAATCTACCTCTGGTACTACAGTCACTCTCTCTCTCTCTCTCTCTACCCCATTTTGAGCCTGCTGCGACCTGTGATCTTAAATTCCTGTCATGGAAATCTCTGTTTTTGGTAGCGGTCACATCAGCCAGATGGATATCTGAGTTGCAAGCCTTATGCATCAAGAGCCTGTATCTAGTCTTCCATAAAGGCAGAGTATCTCTTCGTACTAATCCATCCTTTCTCCCCAAAGTGGTATCTGACTTCTCTGTTAACCAGTTCATTGAACTCCCTGTGTTTTTTCCAAATTATTCCAACAAGGAATACTGTCTACATTCTTTGGACGTACATAGACAACTATGTTTCTTCTTGGACAGGACTAAGTCTTTCCGCAAGTCGGATCAGCTTTTCATTTCCTTTTCTGGTCCAAGAATGAGATGTGCTGTTTCAGATGTTACTTTATCAAAATGGCTCAGAGATTGCATTACCTTTTCATACTCCCTAGCGAATGAATCTAAACCTGTTCAAATCAAAGCTCATTCAATTAGGGCCATCGCAACTTCAGTTGCCTTTCACTCCAGGGCTTCCATGGATGACATTTGTGCAGCAGCCATTTGGGCTAAACCCCACACTTTCATCAAACATTACAAATTGGATTTGGTCTCCAGGGGAAGAGCGGCCTTCGGCTCAATGGTTCTCAGGAATGTTCTTCCATAAGGGCCACCCAGGTTCTCCAAGAAGCTTGGGATTCTGTCCCATCAGTGGTGAATAGGAAGAAGATTAACAACTTCAGATAAAGAAGTTATGTCTTACCATAATGTTCCATCTGAGTTGTTGATCTTCTTCCAGTCATCATACCCACCCTCTGTCCCCCACCAAAGGCTCCTAATGGATCTTCTGGGTCCTTGTGTTGTTTCAGGGTTTCTGCGCAGAAGTGGCCTCTGTCTTCTGTTTTCTCCTATATGTTGCATGCAAACTCGATCTGAGGTAACTGAGAGAAGGGCATTGTGGGTAGCAGTTTAGCTCGAGAGTTTTTGGTGTATGTGAACTTGGTATTAGGCTGACTCAGTTCCGAGGGCTCAGAACCAAACCCATCAGTGATGATCAACAACTCAGATGGAACATTATGGTAAGACATAACTTCTTTTCTTCTGCTATCTTTTTATTGTCCTTTAACTTTGACTCTTCCCCCTCAAACCTTCTCTTTTGTTTCTCCTTTATTTCCTTACACCCATACCATTATAGTCCCATACCTATATGCCTTTTTCACTAACTTACATTCATATATTGCTACTGCTTGATCTAAATAATACCTAATAATTATATACTTTTTTATGCATATAACTGTTTAATTCAGAAGCCACTGTATTATGCACTGTACTATTCTCAAGCTATTATTGTGCCTCTGTACTATGTCTACTTTTCTGTTTATACATTGTTTTATTCAGTCTTATTTCATTGTATGTAATTTTATAAACTTTTTTTGTAATTTTATATATTATCTTTAATATTGGAGCTTTTCTCCCTGGGCCTCCACTGGAAATGGGCTAGCTTGGCCCAGTGAACTTTCCCAGTAAACAAATGTCAATAAATAAATAAATAAATAATTTCGTGTTAGATTGGCCTTATCCATCCCATGGTCAATAATTACACATTACCCTTAGTCAGAATAATAGCAATCATACCATAGATAATTTGAGGGGAATTTACACATTCTCTTCTATCCAAAACAACCCTTCATTTCATATTCAATCTCTCAAACTTCAATACATCATATTCCTCTTCATAAACCTTAGTTGCAGTCTGTACAAGCACCTCCTGACCTGCTTACTCTGAATCAGTGATATGTACATCTTCCACATGTCCTTCCTGCAGAGCTGTTTAAAAGATTTTAGCTACCACAAGTGTGAAGAGACTGGTCAGAAGCGTCTACCTACTGTCTAACTGTAGTCTTTGTCAAGGGGAGCAGCACCTGCTGTTTTCTACTCATCAGGTACCTTACCTTATCCCACAAATGGTTAAAAATGTTACTGTTTGTTTACACGCTTTTGACCAGGTTAGTCCACTTGGCCAATGGTCTCTTTTCAAGGGAGACCTGAAGTGATATTCATACTGAAAGTCCCGTGGGGTTTTCTACAACCACTTGAGATTCCACCATCTCAGGTAGATAGTGCCTCGGTTTAACATCTCAGCTGAAGCATGATCGTAACATCTGTTAATGAATAAAAATAATAACAGTCTGACCTTACAGAATTAATTCACCCCAAAGTTTATTGAGCACTTTCATTTAAAATAAAAAATGTTGTCAAAATGACAAAACACAAAGAAAATACATTTATAGAATGCACACTAAACTAAACCATGTGATCACAAACCACCAATAAAGATTATTTTATAATGTTGTGTTTCTGTTTTAAAATACCATTGATGGACATATTTAATTGTGTCCATTAAATAAAAATGATTACTTTTATATTTTGATCAGTGTTATCTCTCAGCAATTAAAAACTTTTGCACATCAGTTTTAATAGCCCCAACAATGCTTTTATAACAATTAAATAAATGGGGTAGGAAATCTACTTTCTGATTTACTTCACTTTGAAGATATCAGTGAAATAGTAAAGTTTCAAAAACACTATAAAAAGCTCACTGGATATCTTCCTTTCATGCATTAAAACAGACATCAAGGAGATTCCAAACCTTTTTAAGTGATGAGAACAATCTAAGCCACTCAAAACCATGTAAGTTTCAAATATTTGTTACAAAACTCTATTAAACTGTTAATCAAATATAAACACCCAAGGGTGTACTATATCAAACATTCTTCCAGTTAATTTGGCAAACAAGCTTAATTATTACTGCATAGTGACATATTATAAGACTCAATAACAGGGTAATTTGATCATGTGACTAAACATTTTCCAGTTCCTTTGTTTACTAGATTTTCAGGAAATAGGAACATGTGCCTGAACTGAAAATCTGAGAAACCAAATTGACACATTTACAGTGTAATGAATGGATAGCTATATGATATAGTCACCTTTTGCATTTACTTACCATGCATAGTTGTCTTATTATGGTACTAAAAATATAATCAATTACTATAATAATATTAGCTGAGACTGTGATCACTAGGGAATGCAGAAACAGCTGCCACTTAAAGAGTAAACTCAAATGGCTAGTACAGTTGAGAGTAACCTTGCTTGGGTTGGTAACACTGCTTCTATTCTGCAGAAAGGGCACTGCTGAAATTTGAACCCAGGGTTTCCTGTTTATGAGGCAGGCACTTTAAACTAACTAAGCCACAGTGACACTTACATATTGGAATGCAGTGACAACTCACATAAACTCCATGGGTATTCCTTCAGCTACATCAGTTTTTTCAGACAGAAAGCTTGCTGTTAAGTGTTGGCTCTTGCTGTGCTCACATACACTAACATCAGATATTACTTACCACACCCAAAATTCTGACAACTGTAATGCTCACTTCAGTGTCACATCTCATTGAAGTCCTGCACATCCTCTTCTGTCCAAAACCACCATTCATTTTACATTCAGTCGCTCGAATTTAGTACATCATCTTCTTCTTCATGAGACCTTAACGATGTACAGTTTGTAGTCTCTAGAAGCACTATCTGACCTACGTTGAATCAGTGATGCTTTGGATGCTAACATCCCCTGATGTCGAAATCTTATCAATGTCTTTCCTGCAGAACTGCTTCCAAATTTCTGTCTACAAAAAGTATGACGTGACAGGTTAAAATCTTATAAACTCTGTCTTGCTCTGATCTGTGTCAAGAGGAACAGCACCTGCTCTTTTCAGCTCATCATGTACCTTCCACTTATCCCACAAATGAATACAAATGTCGGTCAGCTATACTATAAGTTTTATCTTCTCTTCTCTAACAACTCTGAATAAATCGAATGAGTCCTACTATTTTGTCAACATTTTGTGGCATAATATTAAAACAATACCTTGCGCTTAGTTCTGTGCAGATGTGGGCATGTCACTAGTGATTGACAGGGAAATGGGAGAGGAAATGCCCAATGACTGACATGCATGCTAATTCACTTGTGAAGTCATGCATGTATTCCTGTAAACTGTTTAATATTGAGGCACAATACCAAGTTCAACCCCATAAAGCAGCTTTTATTGAACAAGCCAGTTCCATGTTAATAAAGATATGACATGCAAAGTAAACCACAAAACAATTATTACTTTTTCTCTGTGCTTTTGCCAGGGGACAAGCCCCCTTGTGAGGGCACTGTGCCCCCCACACCCCTGCTACTTCAAAATACCTACTCCGAGATCTCACTACATTGAGGAAGATGGTACACAAAGACTAATCTGCTCCTGTCTTTTTAAAAATGTATGCAGATTTAGTGGTTTCATAACTGTTGCTAGCCACAATAAGCAGTGCTGTTTAAGGTGCTTAATAAATATTCACTACATTGAGGAAGACGGTACACAAAAACTAACCTGCTCTTGTCTTTCTTTACAAATATGTATTTAAAAATGCATGCAGATTTAGTGGTTTCTTAACTGCTGATAGCCACAGTGAGTGGTGCTGTTTAAGGTGCTTAATGAATATTCAGCAGATTCAACAGTCCACCAGGAATTGTCTGCCTGGAGGCGTGGTTAGGGCGGGATTTGCTACTTCGCATCCTGCGAGGTACTGCTCTAATATTATACCCATTTTGTTTCAAAAATTTCTTCTAGAAGCCATTCTCTTATAAAAGCACAAAGGGCAACATTCCTTCATGCAAATGAGTTGGGCCCCATCCTTGCTCGACTAGCCTTCTGTTTCTTGTGAACTTATTCTTGCTGGAAATATGTATAGCTCCTGTCATCACCATGTGGAATTTTGATTGCAGCCTTGCTCCTTCTGATTTTTTCTGTTTTTCTGGGTGTTCAAAACCTTCCCCTTTTATCGATAGCTGTGTTTTCCTCCTTCTCTGCCAATTTCATGTTTAAATCTGTAAAAAAAAAAAAAAGTTTTCATGGATCTTCAGTGTATCTTTTTTCTGCTCCTGACCCATTTAGTCAGACTTTACCCGGTAGTGAGCAGGAAAAAAACTGACCTAATTAAATTGTTCCCTAATCAATTCTGCCTAGGCACTATGTATGAACAAACTCTCATTAGTATTTAAATAAATGCTTTTGTGGTCTTCAAGCTACATTCTCTTTGTATAGAATATAACCCTCTGACAGCAACTTAGTGGTACTGTGGAAATCTGTGTTGTTGCTAAGTAAAAGCTTTAGGATGCACATGACAGAAATAAGTAACATTTTCTGCCATGCAAACCAAGACATGGTGGTCTGGAGTTGTGACATTAATGCCTGATAAAAAGTAATACTTGACAGCTATTCCTTTCTTTCCATAAAGGATGTGCAGGAAAAGGACTGATGTACACAGGAAAAGGACCATTGTATATTTCCTTCTAATACCATACATTATCTAGGGGTGGCAACTTTCAATACTGTGGCCTTAAATGGCTAAACTATTTGTTACCACTAACAAATCTATAGCAATTGTTAATTTTTCAAAATACTAACTTTTGCAATAGTCTGTATGCTTGCATTTCGCAGCAAAGCAGGAAGCTGTTTAGTGTGTCACTCTTGTTATTTTTTTTTAATAAGTTTATTAAAGTTGGGAATAATAGGCTGCTGTGTTTGTCTTTTCGACTTTTTCCGGTTGGGGGGGTTGCCACAGCGGAACTCCGGTCCGCTAATGTTTGGCAGTAGATTGTTATGGTGCCGAGTTGCCAGCCCGACGCCCAACCTTCAGCGAAGGCACCCCCATTCACGCATGTCTTTCGGAGGCCACTCAACCGCAGGGAGGAAATGCAGACTCCACACAGAAGGCACTCCAGCCGAGAATCGAACAAGAGAACCTCTTGCTGTGAGGCAACAATGCTACCGCTGTACCACCATGGCTTAATAGGCAGTTGTGTATGCCTGCAAAATGAGCAGCTGAATGAATGTTACTTGGTGGCTGAAATTCTGCCCCAGATGAGGTTTCATTACCTGGTAATGAGAAAAGCAGTAGCCCAAAGCAGACTAACATCCCATGGTCATCGGGAAAAACATTGGAATTGTGTATTGATATACATCATCAAATCATACATACAAGACACAATCACACTCATGATTGTGTATTAGACTCAGTAGTACACAATTAAGCCAACAAAGCAAGACATACTAAACTGTGTAGAACAGCATGCTTCAAGCTGTAATTCATTGCTTTCCAAGCTGCGATCTTTCCATTTTCCAGTAACTTATCAGTGATAATTAAAACAGCCCAACCAAAATTCTTTCTTAGGTGAAGCATCCACAAAACTCTTTTAGTTTGAACTTTTTGCTCTACATATAACTAAATCAGTAACAAATAAATGATTTTGTATGGTGGTCTGTGTTTTCTTTCAGCAACTACAAATAGTTACAGCTTTAATAGCACCTAATGGCAGGAACAACTGAGTTCTGATAACTGATAAAATATTAATAACTAACGACAACAGCATAGCTCACTGGAAGTCTTCCTTGTAAGCATTAAAAGCTGCAGCAGGGAGATGAGAAAGTTTTATAAGGTTCATAGGCTGGTACTAAGTTATCGGCCCTAGGGCCTATACAAGCCTAGCCAAACAATTCCCTGGATATTTCTTCCCACAATATTTAATTCCCTGGACCCCTGTCTAGCAGGGTGACTGACATGATCCCCAGAGTGAATTTCCTATCTCCCATTCAATCATCAAGGTTCCTTTTGAAGAGGGCCAAGGAGGTGCACTGCTTGACATGTATGGGCAGTCTATTCCAGAGTATGGTGAGTCTCTGGGTCAGGAACCTATCCCTCCAGCATGTTTTGTTCATTGTGATTACAAGGTTTAGATCCCTGGAGCGTGTGGCTCTGAGGGACTGGGATTTCTTTAAGTGGAGCATGTCCAACATCTCAGGGTTTGACATGGCCTTGTATGTTAAGCAGAGATCACCTCTGAGTAGACGATATGTCACAGAGTATAGCTGGAGTTTTATTAGACAGTTAGCATAGGGCATCTGCTTTAGGCCTGTGATTCTTTTAGTGAGGTATTTCTGTGGCCTTTCCAGCTGTTGCAGATGTCTTGTGAGGTACATGCCAAACGGGGCGTTGTACTCTATAATGGGTCTAATGACAGGATGAGTACAGTGGGACAATGACCTCCTTTTTTTCTGGATGAAAAGCCCTTAGTGATGAGGTGTGCCACATAGAAGGATTTCCTGACTGTTGTGGTGATGTGGTTATTGAAGGTGAGACCACTGTCCACCTGTGTCCCTAAGTCCCTCATCATACTTTCAGTGTTTAGTGTACTGCCACCTATGTGGTAATTCATGGGTACATGCTTTTTCCCAAAGGGAATAACTATACATTTCTTGGCATTAAGCGTGAGCCCATGGCTCTGGCACCAAGCATCTGTTTCTGTAAAGCCCTTTTGTAGAATATCCACATCATTTGGGGATTCAATAATGGCTCCCAGTTTGCAGTCATCTACGAACTTTGTTAGCCAGAGTCACTTAGTATTGGCCTGTACTTCAGGTGGCGTGAACGGCCTGAGCTCCTCAACACCCTCTGCTACAAAACTGTCTAAAGGTGTTAATTCAATATAAAAACAGAGAAACTAGTGGTATTAAAACTTCGTTGATGAGCTTAGTCACAATAATTGTTGAGTACATGTGCTTCAATTAAAAACATGGTTGGAACTACACAGGTTCCTGTGCTTGTTCATTATTTATTTTGTTAATAACATAAACATCCTCGTGTTTGCTGTATCAGATCACTTCCTGATAACATGACAAATATGCTTAGGAGTTGCTTCAGAGAAATTTCATAAGGCTCGACTGCAGTCACCTTGAGCAACATAATTTGATCATGTGACTCAACAGAGGGTTCAGTTCCCTTGCTTTCTAGATTTCCATCATGCAGGAAATGGGTACACATGTGCCTGAATTGAAAATATCTATGAGAAACCAAAAGTCCGCAGTGTAATAACTGAAAGCTTTATATTAAATTAATTCTAGCTATGTGGTCTTTTGTGTTAGCGAAGTACATGCTTTCCAATAATGGGAACATGATCTGAGGGGTGCATACTCTAGCAAATACAGAAGCAGTTGCCATCTTAAGAGAAATCTCACCTTTGTATTTTTTTGTCAAATGGCAGGTAAAGATGCCCTTCCTTGGATCAATACTGTAGTATTACTGCCAGGAGATATCTTGCCAGGGATAGCTAGAGGTGGGCAAGTGGAGCCGGCTCAAGCTTGGCTCGAGCCTGACTATAAGCTCGGCTCTGTCTCTTGAATCAGCTGATTAAAGGGACGAGAAACAGCCAAGCTACAAATGCAAGATTTTTTTTTTTTTTTGGAGTAACTGCTGACTGTTGAACTGTTTATTCAGACCAGACCTGCAGGCTTAGAATGCTTTCTATTAGGTCCAGTCTGCATATCTAAGCATTGTGGTTGGCTGGAATACCAGAGAGGGTAATGCCACCTGCCACAGTGGTGAAAATGGAGAAAATGTAAAAAGTTTTCATAGGAGAAGACTATTGTAATAATTGTAGTTAGACAATTCTTTTATAAACAGATTTGCAGCTCATTTTTAGGATGAGGGTAGATTAGTCCCTTTATTCCAGAGGGCTTGAAAGCTTCCACGGAGGGATAGGAGCCTGTTTCAGTGAGAGAAATAGTTTAAAAGAGTTGGATAGCACTACCAAGGCTAAGGACAGCATGGACAGAATTCCTTTGTGTTTCTTTGTTTTTACTGAGGCAAGGCTCAGACTCTCAATTGTCCCTGATTTTAGCTCAATGCTGGTAATCTCTGATAGGTGCTTAGTGTATGTTTTGGGTGAATATATGTGTTCAAGATCAACATGTTGAAATTACTATATTATTGTGGTAATTGTTTCTTTTTTCTTTCACTTTCCTCACCTTCAAGCAATAGAGATGTTCATAGGTTCATAGGTGTGTACTAGGCTAATGGCCCTGGGGCCTTTACAAGCCTAGTCATAGGATTACCCTGGCATAGTGCCACCTGACCTTAGTTCCCAGTGCCTCTGTCAAGTAGAGCCACTGGTGTTATCCCCGGGGTGAATTTTCTGTTTCCCATTCACTCATCAAGATTTCTCTTGAAAAGGGTCAGCGAGGTGCTCTGCTTGACATGTATGGGAAGTCTGTTCCATAGCATGGGCAGTCTCTGGGTTATGAACCTGTCCCTCCAGCATGTTCTGTTAATTGTGGTAATGAGGTTGAGATCCTCTTTGTGAGGTACTGTTGCGGCCTCTCCAGTTGTTGCAGGTGTCTAGTGAGGTACATGCCAAATGGGGCATTATACTCTATGACTTACCTAATGAGGGAAGAGTAGAGGGAGACAATGACCTCTTTCTTCCTGGATGCAAAACCCTTAGTAATGAGATGTGCCACATAGAAGGACTTTCTGACCACAGTGGCAGAGTGGTGGTCAAAAGAGAGGTTGCTGTCAACCTGTGGTCCCAGATCTCTTATAACATCTTCTCTGTTCAGTGGGCTACCATCAATGTGGTAATTCAAGGGAACCGGGTTTTTCCCAAAGGGGATGACGACACATTTTCTGGCATTGAGCTTAAGGCCATGGTTCTGACACCAGTCATTGGTTATAGTGTGGCCATTCTGTAGGATGTCAACATCACTTGGGGAGTTAATAATAGCTCCCAACTTGCAATCGTCTGCGGACTTTGTCAGCCAGAATCCCTTCATGTTCAACTGGGCTGCTTTTCGAGGCATCTTGTAAATAAAAGTACAAGGTCATCATATAATCACTGCTAAAAAAAGTGTTATGACTTGTTGGGGGCAGTGTATATGTTTACCAATCACAAGCTGAAACAGGAAAACTTTACTGTAGTTCTTAGATTATTCATCTTTTCTCAGTGAGGAATTAGTGTACAAAAAGGAGCTATCATTTGGGGGCATAAATACATGACAGGAAAGGGCAGCTGTGGTTGATACTGTATGTTGGATGACATTATCTATCAAAGAGCAAAGTTTGGCAGTGTTCTTTATATTTTGTAGCAACTTCACAGTCTGAGGTGGTGTAGCTTCTCAGAAAAGAATCTGAAGAAGTCCTGTTAAACAGGATGAAAGTGCTAATTCCTTATTTTAAGTGAGAATTAAACTGTTTTTTTTATTTCAAAGGGAGTCTTTATTGTCTTTTGAACCATTCAGCCTGATTTGCAGAGTGACGTTGTTCTCAGAAAAGGTCCAGTCCACTGAGACAGTGTATTTATTTTGTACCCAAATATTTAGGTTATTAAGAGTACTGTTTGTTTTTTAGTATTATTGTGGGCTGACTTAAGGGAACTGATATATTCTTTCTTACATAAAAGTAACAAAATCCAGGATTTCACAAGGCTTTTGTTGTTTCATTTAGGCAGTGCATCTGGTTTTTACCTTGGATTGTTTGACCATTTCTTGGAAAATGTGGTGAAGCTGTTGTGCTCCATCAACATTAGACCACAAGGTGAAAAAAGTAGTTTCTTTCTACTACCCAGGGCAAAATTCCTGTCCCTGCATACAAAGAGCTGTATTTCTGTGCTGTGCTTACTATATTTTTTTTCCTATTTTTCATTGTCAGTAGACCTTTAGCTTGGACATGACGAAGGGGCAGCTGGGTGTAAGCTGTTAGGAGGTGTGATCAGTATGTTGTCAGTATTCATTCATTTCAATGAATACTGCCAATGACAATGTCTATTTGGCTATAACTATAGTTTCTTAATTACATGGGTAGGCTTGTAAAGGCCCTAGCGCCATTAGCCTAAACACCTCCTATAAACCTATGAACCTATAATTTGCTCTGAATCTCCAGACATGGTTATTTTTAACTGGGCTACTGTCCTGACTGACTGCTCTGGCTCACCTGTTAGTGGACTGTAAGAGTCAAGCCAGACCCTTGGCTTAACTCTGGACTGGCTCTTCTTCAAAAATCCCATATTTGTCCACCTATAAGGATAGCCTTAAGTCCATCCAGCATACCAAATATTGGGTGCCTTCCTGTCATACTATACATCTGATGTATGACTTAAGTGCAGGAGAGCTAAGAGGTACATAAGGGATGCTGACAGCCCAAACACTGAACTCACAGTTCAACTTCAGTCTGTCAATCATATGATCCATGTTGTTTTCCTTTGCTTTGGGCAAATAAGCATTCCCGTTAGAAATACATTATTTTTCCTTTAATTTTCTATAGAATATTTTGCTTCATGTTATCTAAGAGGGGAAATGTGATTGTGGTAGGCAAATTCTTTACCGGGACAATCACTCTGTTTTGTCTGGGTGCTAGTAGTTCTAACTAAAGACTGTTCCATCTGTCAGTCTCTTCACCCTAAGACCATCAGAAGCTGGTTATCTTCCTTTAAAATATACCTGAAATATCAAAGGTTAAGAAGCTTACACAAGGTAAGATGGCTTCCAAGGCTTTCCATTCATACACCCCTCCTCTGCCAAAAAAGAAGCTCAAGAAACAAAAACCTGAAGCTTTGGCTGTCCAGCCAGACTCAGATATGTTCACTGTCTAGCCAGACTCAGATATGTTCACTGTCCAGCCAGACTCAGATATGTTCACTTTCTAGCCAGACTCAGATATGTTCACTGTCTAGCCAGACTCAGATATGTTCACTGTCTAGCCAGACTCAGATATGTTCACTGTCTCTTGAGTCCTCACACTGCCTGGGTTCCTTGACTACTGCTGTGTTGCAGTCCTAATGAAGCCTCATACAGCACTGCCTTCTTACATGTCCATTCCAACTGATGAGATGTCCATTTTAAGAGGTAAGGGGAATCTGTGCTTGTTATCTTGGAGGGATCTGAGGGCATAGTTCAAATTCTCATTAAGAAAAAAATACCTGGCTCACTGAGGTACACTAGGGTTCTGAGCCACTCTGTTTTGTGTAAGCAGATGTCTCTGCCAAAAAGAAGCAGAAAACCAAACATACCTCCTCTTCTCAATGACCTATTAAAGAGTCGTAAAAGGCGTGGTATGATTTTTCCCAAGAGCTTTTAAAGCCATTATGTATCTCACGCTCCCCAATTATTTTCCTCTGCTTTTGCTACTTCTCTTAAGAGACACGGAGATTCCTCTTCTGAGGATGATGATTCTGAATATAGAAATGGATTCTCATGTTCCTCACTACCCTGTTGGTTAAGTATCTGAAAAGTAAGACACCATGCACCCAGATTTTCTTTTGGAAGAACTGTCATTTGGAGATACAGTTCTTAAAATGATGCAGCATTTTCAGTGGAGGGTAAGCAAGTGTCACACCTGTAAAAGAGAGATTATGGTCTCTTGCACGGAGAGATTCTAAGTTTTTTGCCATTCTTCCCATCTTGTAAACCTTATAGGATATATTTATTACCGCTTCTTTCAATCAAGACTCTCAGCCCCCACTTTTAAGAAATTTGACAGATTTTATAAGGTTACAGACTCCCATAAGTATTTATACAAAAATCCATCTGACCTGCTGTAATTTCCTTGACCTCTGATAAGCCAATAAACTGCATCCCTCTTCCAACGCTCTACCCAGTGGTAAAGATAGCAAAACTAATAGATACATGTGACAAAAAGGTATATTGTCATTGTCCATGTTGGTGGGAATGACCTGAGACGTACCTCCCTGGACTACATGAAAAGAGACATGGAAGAGCTCTCTGATCTTGTAGCCCAGGCAGGTATGACCCTAGCTCTGAGTAGCATTCTGCCATCGCCCAGAATGATACTGCAGTACAAGGACAAAATGACTGACTTCAACAATTGGTTAAGCTTCTGGTGTCATTCTAAGGTGATCCAGTATCTGTCTGCTTGGGATGACATGGTCGACAGAACACGATGCTTTGCCACAGATGACCTGCACCTGTCACCCCTGGGATTCTGGATACTGGCTAAGGCTCTTGCTGCCCCTATAGTGCCTTTTTTTAGGCAGGGTTTAAATAACAAATTTACCACCATAACAGGAACAGGCAAACAAAAACTGAAGGTAATGCTACTTGATGCTAGAAGTCTAAATCTCAAAATGCACTCACTCGAGGCACTCCTTAAAATGGAGAACATCAATATCTGTGCAGTGACTGAGACCTGGTTCAAGGCTCCAGAGAGCACCCCTGCACTACCAGGCTGTAACTCATACCACACTTTTTGGCCATGTAACCTGGACCAAAACACCAAAGGCGGAGGTGTGTCCATATTCATTAAGGATATCCACACCTCCAGGCTAGTTGCTCAGCATAATGCATCCGAGGTTATCCAAGTGCAACTAACTCTGGGCAAAACTACAATCCAAATTGTAGCTTGCTACAAATCCCTCACCATGCCCCAGGATTCCCACTCCTCTTTTCTTGATGTACTGGAAAATATTAGGGTTCAACCAAACACCCTAATAATGGGCGACTTCAACTACCCCACCATTAACTGGGAAAACTACTCATGTACCAACTCCTTAGCTCAACGCTTTCTGGAATTCATAAACTCCAATGCCCTAGATCAACTTATCCACACCCCCACCAGGGGCAGCAATATCCTAGACCTAGTCATTACCAACATGAGTGACCGGTGTTCCACACCTGAAGTCAACTCCTCGTTGGTCTGATCCGACCATAAGCTTATCACCCTTGATATCCACATCCCGCCCCCACCCCCCATTAAGGAAACCACAGTAAAAAATTTCTCCAAAGCCAACTTCATGCTTCTTAAGATAGAAGTGGTGAACTTCATGACACCCATGCAGATGGACTATACGGTTACAACTGCTGAATCCTGCACAAATGCACTCTATAAGCACTTACACAAGTGCATGGATCATGCTATCCCAAACAGAACCAAGACGCTATCCTCCAAAAAAAGGAAGCCAATCTGGTGGTCCCCTGCCATAAACAAACTGTACAACAGAAGGAAGAAACTGTTGCAAAAGAGAGTACAATCCTATGAGTGGAGGAGCCCCCTGGTCAGCCTCAGTAAGAAGCTGAGATCCCTTATAAGATCCTCCAAAGCTAGCTATGAAAACAAAATCAGCACTAAATCCAAGGACAACCACAAAGCATTCTATAGCTATGTCAAAAATCTAGATGATAACACCCAGATCTGCTCTGAGTTACAGCACAAAGGCACAAAAATTACAGAACCAACTGATATTGCCAACATCCTGGCAGATCGGTTCAGTGCTAACTTTACCCCCCTCTCACCCCCTAAAGAGCCCATATCTATACAGGAAGAATGCAGAGTCCCTGTAATCACAACTACGCAGGTAAAAGCTGCACTCTCTAAAGCCAAAAATACAGCATCCATGGGACCGGACAACATCCCAGGCTGCCTTTTACACGAACTTCAGAATGAACTGGCTCCCCACTTAAGCACCATGTTCGATAATAGCCTTGCATCAGGCTTTGTGCCCACTGAATGGCGCATAGCAACAGTTATCTCACTCCACAAAGAGGGAGCCACCACTGATCCTGGGAACTATCGACCTATTAGCCTGATGAGCCTGGTCTGCAAGGCCATGGAACGTATCATCATGGAGCTCATAAACAAAGACATTGGTAACCTCCAAACTCTGGATCCCACCCAGTTCAGGTTTGTGAAAGGCAGATCATGCCTCCTGAACCTGATCAACTTCTTTGAAGCAGTCACCAAAGCCGTGGATGAGGGTAAGGTGGTTCCACACAGCCTATCTTGACCTCGCCAAGGCTTTTGACACCATCGCCCATTCTGGAATTATAGCTAAACTCAACAAACTAAGTATAAATCCCTACATCACAAGATGGGTTGCCAACTGGCTCACCGACAGAACCCACACTGTAAAAGTTGCAGACTCCAAATCTGACCTCAAGGCAGTGACAAGTGGAGTGCCACAGGCTTCCGTCCTGGGACCTCTCCTGTTTGGTATCTACTTCTCTGAAGTACAGGCTAACACAGAAGGCCTCTGGCTGATGAAGTTTGCAGATGACTGCAAACTAGGAGCCATAGTCAAGTCCCCAAATGATGTGGACATCCTACAGAAGGGCCTCACTGAGACAGATGCCTGGTGTCAGAGCCATGGCCTCAAGCTCAAAGACAAAAAGTGCAGTGTCATCCCCTTTGGTAAAAACTCTGTACCCATGAACTACCACATAGGCAGCAATCTACTTAACACCAAATGCGTGATAAGAGACCTTGGGACCCAGGTGGACAGTAGTCTCTCCTTTGATAGTCACATCGCCACAGTAGTCAGGAAGTCCTTCTACATGGCACACCTCATCATAAAAGGGTTCTCATCCAGGAAAAAAGAGGTCATTGTTCCCCTCTACTCGTCACTCATTAGACCCATTATAGAGTACAACACCCGTTTTGGAATGTACCTCACAAGACATCTGTAGCAGCTGGAAAGGCTGCAGAAGTACCTCACAAAGAGGATTACTGGCCTCAAACAAATGCCCTACACTGACCACCTCAAAAAACTCCAGCTTTACTCTGCAGCATATCGCCTACTCCGAGGTGATCTCTGCCTAACATATAAAGCTATGTCAAACCCAGAGCTGTTGGACATGCTACACCTAAAGAAATCCCAATCCCTCCAAGCTACATGCTCTAGGGACCTAAACCTTGTCACCACAATAAACAGGGCACGCTGGAGGGATAGATTCCTGTCCCAGAGACTTCCTATACTCTGGAACAAGCTACCCATCTATGTCAAGCAAAGTTCTTCATTAGCACTCTTCAAGAAAAATCTTGATGAGTAGATGGGAAATAGGAAATACACCCTGGGGATCACTTCTGTGTCTCTGCTGGACAGTGGCACAGAAAAATAACTTTCTTGGGTGGCATAAGCTATGGTACCTTGCTGGCTAGGCTTACGTAGGCCCTTGGGCCGATAGCCTAGTACCTACCTATGAACCTGTGAACCTATATGCATCTGCCAACTTATCCTGTTTTGCCATAAACGATCAGGCTTGAAAGATTTGATTTTTTTTTCTATTTTGGGGACTTGAACAAAGTTATATCAGATTTGTTAGATTCAGAAAATAAAAAAATATGCCTTTCAGGTTGCTAGGTGCTCTATTAAGTGCAATTATTATACAGCTGATGCATTTTCAAGGGCAGCTGCTACTGGTTCTGTCCTAACACTCTCTTGGCTTAGGCTTTAACCTTTACCAGAGGATTTATGTCCAAACTTCTGGACTCTCCTGTGGACAAAGAGTACATTTTTGGACCTGCTACTTCAGATTGTTTCAGAAGTTTACAAGAACATGACAAGGTAATGCAGGATTTCAAGCAAATATTTCTTTCTTTCGTTCTTCTATCCCAAGGCTTCAGAGGAACTAACCTTCCAAGGCTGGACTTTTTTTTTCTAAGCCAGCCTCCTTAAGACTATCCTCCTTTACCTCCCCCCTCACAACCTAGGCCACTCCCCTATTCTTCTTTCCAGGAAACTATCCCTATCTCTTCCTGCATGGGAACAATGACAGACAAATAGGTCCTCTCCATCATTCAAATGGTTGCAGAATGTTTTGGATTGATCCTACAGTTCATTCAGGAATTCCGTCAAGCCCCACAAAACCAGGTGCCCTAATCCTTCCAGTCCTTTAGGAGCTGTTCTCTCAAGAAACAATAGAATTGGCTACCTCTCCTCAAATGGAACCTGGGATATACTACAGACTATTCCTGATTCCCAAGAAGGAGGGAAGTTGGCGACCCATTAAAATCTGCCCTTCTCATCGCCTTTCTAAATGTTACAAGTTTCAAAACGTTGGCTCTTCACTCTTTTGTTTCCAGTTAACCTTACTCAGCCTTTTCTTGTGACTTTAGATATTAAGGATGCTTACCAGCATATTACTATTCATCCAGTTTGCAAGAATTCTTTATTATTTCATGCTATTTCAGTTGCAGTTTTCTGCTTTACTTTTTGCTCTTTCCATTGCCTTAGGATATTCACAAAAATGCCTGGTTCATGTTATTGCCTTTTCCAGACTTCAAGAGGATTCAAGTTTTCATTTATTTGGATGATTTCTTGATTCAGGCTTTTCATGAAGCATTCACATTTCACAATAGATATCTTAAACATTAAACTTCAAAAAGTTTATTTTTACCCCATTCAAGGACCTGGGTTTCCTAGGATGCAGGCTCAATACTTAGATAATGACAGCTTTCCTTCCTCTAAACAAACTTCAGTTCCTCACAGAATATCTTCAGTACCTTCTACCTTTGCATATGACCTCAACAAGAGAGAAGGGCCTGGGTTACATGGTATGGACAATTCCTAATGATGCCATTTGCCATACTCCACCTGAAGAAGATTAAGCGGTATATTAAGTCCATTTAAACACAGCATTATCATCCTCTGAACTTCCCAATTCTTCTCTTGCCTTTCATCAAGGAAGACATTTTATGGTAGATCAAACATATTTCACTCAATCCAGGAGTGTCCTTAATAGTTCAGTGTCAGGAGTTTTGCATAGATGCATCAAGCCTGACATGAGGAGCGTGCTCCAAGGACCTAAAGGTTCAAGGTCTTTGGTCAGTCTCAGACAGCAAAGACCACATAAATGCTCTCATCCTAGCACTTCAAGTCTTGAACTATCATTGGACCCTGGGTCCTCTCCTGACACACACGGAAAACACCATTGTGATGTGGTATATAAACAATTCGGGGCACAAAGTCCTATCACCTCTGCATATTAATAATGACTGCTTAAGGCATTGCTTTCCATTACATTCTCTATTTCTGCAAAAAGTATATACCCCAGTGGAGATGAACACAGTAGCTGACTCTTTAAGCAGATGCAGAGCAGACCCTCGTAAATGGATGCTAAACAGAGAAATCTTCCTGGATATTGTCCATCAGTGTGGTACTCCACAAACAGATTTTGTTGTTTCCACTCAGAACAGGCAACTCAGATTGTTCTGTTCCAGAGTACCAAGCATGGAAGACAGATACCATGTCTTTCTAAAGGAAGGGGAAATTCCTTTATGTCTTTCCTTCTCTCCCTCTAATTCTCAAAGTCCTTCTCAAAATCAAGAAGGAAAAGCCCAATTTTTTTTGGTGACTCCCTTTGGGCCCCTTTAAACCACATGCTTAACCATTTGGATGATAGGATTTTGATTCCACTCAGACACCTTTTCTTCAAAGGATGTATTACAAAAATTACAAAGGGCTGGAAAACCTGCAACAGGAACATTTTATGTTTACCAATAGAAATGATTTCCTATTTGGTGCCACAAGAAGAAACAGGACCCATATCAATTGGGTTGTCCTGATATTCTGTCTTACTTGTGTGAGCTGCTCAGTTTTGGTCTGGCATTTTCTTCTATCAAACCACATTTGTCAATCATCTCTTTCTGTCTGCCCTTAGATCAATCACTATCTACATATTTTAAGGTCAAACAGATTTTTAAATGATTTTTAAATGATCAGAATTTTCTACATATTAGAAATCCAAGAAAAGTTGTTCTTCATCCTTGGGACCTGAACTATGTCATAGAAAAACCTCACTCTTGCTCCTTTTGAATCTGCTTCTGCTTTGTCTGTCTTAAATTCTGTACGTGGAAGACTGTTTTGCTTGTGGCATTGACTTTGGCCAAGAAGCTGTCAGAACTGCAAGCACTTGTAGCCTGTTCATCTTTTGTCATTTTCACAAGGATGCAATAACCCTTAGTACTAAACTTTTATGCCTAAGACAGTCAACAAGGTCTCCTTGAATCAGTCCATTAAACTTCCCACCTTTTTTCCTTCTCCTCAAAAAAAAAGGAGAGAGACTTTGTCATTATTTGGATGTTCATAGGCACCTCAGATTTTATCTTGACAGAACCAGACATTTGAAAATCTAAGCAACTTCTTGTTTCCTTTCAAGACAAGACATTAAGGCTACCAGTCTCTAAACAAATGTTTCAAAATGGATTTTGAACTGAAGTTTTTTGTTTGTTTGTTTGTTATTCTTCTCCCTGCTGTTATTAAAGCCCATTCCATGAGAGATTTTGCTTCCACTGAAACTTTTTTTCGAGGGTCTGGATTCTAATTCCATTCTAGAAGCAGCTACTTGGCCACAATTTATAAGAATGATGTTTTTTCCACGGCTAGTGCTGGTTTTGCTGGATCCATTCTTCCAGGTGTTGTAGATCCCACCCCAATCTCTCAGTCTATCTTCCTTTCCA
Source organism: Protopterus annectens (assembly GCF_019279795.1). NCBI lineage: Eukaryota > Metazoa > Chordata > Ceratodontiformes > Protopteridae > Protopterus > Protopterus annectens. The sequence goes on from NC_056739.1 coordinate 740,955,532, forward strand.
CTTAGGTAGCTTTGGGAATCTTCCCAACAGTGATCCAAGGACAGATATAGTACAGTTGTGTAAAAACTTACCGTAACAGTAGATGCCTGAGTTATCACTGTTAACAGTATTATATCACACCCTCCTTCCCCATTTCTTTCTACCTTTTGTGCTTGGCTAAGGTAGGCATGTAACCCAACTTTTCCCTCTTTTTCTTAACAAACACATTTTTTTGTATATAATTATTTCTGCTTTAGCTTCAGTTTCCTTTCGTCTGGGGCAAGAAATTCCTGCGGGGATTCTCACCCATACACCCCTTATGCACCTCTTCATATCCCTCATACAGGTCATGTGTCAGACATAACTGTGCAAAAGAAAGGCATTCAGGCATTGGTATTTTGGCCAAACATACAGCAGTCCTTTGCAGGATATCCCAACAGACAGAAATACTGCAGCTGTGATCAGTCAAACATTTAATATTATGGCAAGTTCTTATACAACTGTACTTTTACAAAAACACTACATCCTTTCTGTAGAAAAAGCACTGCAGGGATTTGAACCCAAGATCTAATGTTTACTAGACACGTATTGTAACTGACTAAGCCACAGCACCACTTGAGAGCTTGCAACACAATGACAACTCATATAAACTAAACCAGTATCTCTTCAGTTATCTCAGTTTATTTTTTCCACAAGAATCATTGCTAGTAGTTATCTCTGTTTGTGTCCCCGCTAAGAGCAGGTAACATCTACCACACCCTACATTCTGACAAGTGTAATTCTCTCTCGAATGTCACATAGGATCATAGGATAGTAGTAGATTACTAAGCTATTGACCATTTTAAGCCTAGCCATTACAACCCAATGTAATACCTAAGAGGTACTAGTCAATACCAAAGATTGCATTTAGTGATGACTGCCCATGTCCAGGAAGGTTGTGGGTACTATCCCTGGCAAGAAGTTACAGTGCTCCATCCACTCATCCAGGTACATTTTGAACAGTATCATAGAGGTGCTCTGTTTCATATGAATTACTAGCCTGTTCCAAATATGTGGCAGTACTGGGAGATAAATCTGTCCCTCCAGCATGTCTTATTTAAGTCACAGGCACGGGTAGCCCTAGACCCATTTGATTTATGGATATGCAGTAAATTCATTAGGTTTGGGTCTTTGGTTTCTCTGTATGCCACGCATAAGTCTTCCCTAAGAAGTCTATATAATACAAAGTATAGTGACAGGGATTTTAGTCGGTTCGTGTAAGGCACATTCTGGAAGCCCATGATCTTCTTTATTAGAAACCTATGAGACCTCTCTAATTGTTGTAGGTGCTTAGTACAGTGCATACTGAATGGGGAATTATACTCAATTATCGGTCAGATAAGTGCCGGGTATGGGGGGGGGGGGTTATAACTTCTTTTGTTCTTGAGGGATGCCTTTACTAATCAAGTGAGCTACATGGATAGCTTTCCTTACAATGGTTGAAGTTAAGGTTGCGATCAGCCTGTGATCCCAGGTCCCTTATCACTTAATGGGTACATAGGGTATTGTTGTTGATTTGATAGTGTGAAGGGACATTGTTTGTGCTGAAGGGAATGATGCTGCATTTCTTTGCATTCAGTTTGAGACTGTGACTAACACACTAGTTGTTGGTCTGTGTGTGACCATCCTTGAGTATACTGACATCATTTAGGGATTCAGTGATTGCACTTAATTTACAGTTGTCCGCAAACTTGGTCAGCCGCAACCCTTTAATTTTGACCTGAACTTCTGAGAAGTATATACCAAACAGTAGGAGGCCCAAGCACTGACCCCCTGTGGCACCCTACTGGTAACAGGTCTGCTGGTTAATGTGGAGTCACCCACTTTGATACTGTGTGTCCAGTTTTTGAGCCAGCTGGCAACCTATCTTATAACAAAGGGGTTTACATTAACTTTGCTAAGTTTAACAGTAATTCCTGAATTTGGGATTATGTTGAAAGCCTTTGCTAAGTCGAGGTATGTTGTGTGCACAGATTTGCCCTCATTAATGGCCTTGATCTCACTTTCAAAGAATTCCACTAGATTTAATAGTCAAGATCTGCCCTTCATAGGTAGGTACTAGGCTATCTGCCCGAGGGCATTTATAAGCCTAGCCAGAGTGTGTCGGCTTTCGCTGCCCCATTGATTAATTAACTGATCCTCTGTCAAGCAGAGCCAATGAAGTGATCCCAGGGGTGTATTTTCTGTTACCCATCCACTCGTCAAGGTTTCTCTGAAAGAGCGTTAGTGAGGGGCTCTGCCTGTTGTAATTTCGAATTTTGTTCCAAAGCATGGGGAGTCTCTGTGACAGGAATTTATCCCTCCAGCATGTTCTATTTATTGTTGTGGTGAGGTTTAGCTCACTGGCTCGCAGTGACTTGGATTTCTTTAGGTGGAGCATGTCCATCAATTCTGAGTTGGACATGACTTTGTAAGTCAGGCAGAGATCACCTCTGAGTAAGCGATATGCCACTGAGTACAGCCGGAGTTTTTTCAGTCGGGCTGCATAGGACATATGTTTGAGACCAGTAATCCTCTTGGTGAGGTACTTTTGTGGTCTTTCCAGCTGTTGGAAGTGTCTTGTGAGGTACATTCAAAATGGGGCATTGTATTCTATGATGGGTCTAATGAGTGACGAGTAGAGGGGCACTATAACCTCTTTATTTCTAGATGTAAACCCTTTAGTAATTAGATGGGTCACATAGAAGGATTTCCTAACTACTTTGGCAATATGATTGTCAAAGGAGAGATTACTATCTACCTGGGTCCCCAGATCTCTTATTACCGCTTTTGTATTAAGGGGGCTGCCACCTATGTGGTAATTCATGGGTGTTTTGTTTTTCCCAAATGAGATGACTATGCATTTTTTGGCATTTAGCTTGAGGCCATGACTTTGACACCAGGTGTCCATCTCAGTAAGGCCTTTTTGGATGATGTCCGTGTAAGCCGGAGAGTCAGTTATGGCTACAAGTTTCCAGTCATCGGCGAACTTGGTTAACCATAGTCTTCCTGTGTTTGCCTGTACTTCTGAGAAGTATATGCCGAACAGTAGGGGTCCCAGGACCGAACCTTGTGGGACACCACTTGGGACTGGTTTAGAGTCAGACCTGGAGCCCACCATTCTTACCGTGTGAGTTCTGTCTGTAAGCCAGTTGGCAACCCATCTCATGACATAGGGGTTTATGTTCAGGCTGGTGAGTTTTTCTGTAATACCCGAGTGGGCAATGGTGTCAAAAGCCTTGGTGAGGACAAGGTAGGCTGTGTGAACCACCTTTCCCTCATCTATGGCCTTGGTGACTGTCTCGAAGAAGTCAACCATGTTTAGTAGGCATGATCTGCCCTTAACAAAGCCGAACTGGGTCAGGTCAAGTGTTTGGAGGTTCCCAATGTCTTTGTTAATGAGTTCCATGATGATGCACTCCATAGCCTTGTAGACCAGGCTAGTCAGGCTTATGGGGCGATAGTTACCAGGGTCAGTTGTGGCCCCATGAAGCTGAATTGGGTAGGATCCTGGGTTTGGAGGTCACCTATGTCTTTATTTATGAAGTCCATAATGATACATTCCATGGCCTTACAGATGAGGTTAGTCAGGCTTATGGGTGTGTAATTCCCCAGGTCTCTTGCTTGGTCACCTTTGTAGAGGGGAATAACTGTAGCTGTTCTCCATTCTGCAGAAACAAAGCCTGTGGTTAGGCTATGATTGAAAAGGGTACTTAGTGATGATGCCAATTCATGTTTTAGCCTGTTAGAAGACATCCTGGGATCCCATCTGGTCCCATAGAGACTGCATTCTTTTTCTTGGACAGGGCTTTGAAGACCTGCTTTTCAAATGTGTAAGGTGGGGGGAGGGGTTTGGGGGAGGGTTTGTTGTAAGTTAGGATGGATTAAGGGAGTGAAATTTCACCAAACCTATCCGTTAGCCAGTTCACTATCTCTGTAGGGTCAGTGTGTGTGATACCACTGGCCACCAGTTCTGCACATGCTTAGGTCCTACATGAAAGGCCTTATGGTTATCCATGGCATTACTTGCTAAGTTTCTCTCAAAGGAGCTCTTGGAGGATTTTACAAGTTGTCTCATTTGCCTGTTAAGGCTAAGGAGGGTGTTTTTCCATTGATGGGTCCTTATCTTTGTTTTCTTGGACAACAACTTTTTGCATTTATTATAGAGTTTGTTGATGCTGGAAGTCCACCATGGCAGCTTGATTGTACTTGGGGCTCTGGCTTTTGATTCCATCTGGTACAACTGAGTTTATACACTTATGCACTTAAAATTCTACATATCCTCTTCTAACCAAAATCAACATTCATTTCAGGTAAGTGTCTCAGTCCTTAAATCATCTTCCTCCTCATCAAAGATACACAAATCTTACAGTTTGATACACTCTTTACAAATACCGCCTAAACTGTTTTCTGTGAATCACTGATGCATTAAGTGCTAACATTCCATGCCATCTGCATCTTCCATGTGTCCATCTGGCAGAACCATTCTAAGATTGTGGCTATTGCAAGTGTGAATTGTCTGGTCTAAATAGTCTGCAATACTTTCTTGCTATGATCTCTGTCAAAAGACATAACATTTGCTCTTTGTAACTCATTAAGTAGTTTATGCGTATCCCACAAGTGTTTAAAATATCAGTCATACCACTAGTTTCCCAATATCTTCTCTACCAACTCTGGATGGTTCCCATTAGATCCTACTGCTTTGCAAACACTTATTTCTAAAACATTTTCCAGAAGCCTTTTTCTTTTAAAAGCGCAAACAGTAGTCCTCTTGCACAAAAATGAGTTTGGTCTCATGCTAACTCAGCTAGCTACCTCTTTCTTGTTTGTGTGCTTGTTTAGTTTGATAGTCTGTGGCCCTGTTCATCACCCTACAGAACCGATCTCTGCCAACCTCCTCCTTTTTCCTATTTTTCCTGAACGCTACATATTACTCTTTAGCGTTTAGCTTTCCAATCACCTTTTATTAAGAACCGCTTTGCTGTCCTCTTCCTTTCTCAGTTGCATCTTCAGATCACTTAAATGCATTGAAGAGAGGTTTTATTAATTTCCAGTATATCTTTTACTCAGGCACTGCCTCATTTGGTCAAAAACCAGCAGCATAAAACAGATTCCTACATGACTGCACTTTGAAATGTAGGCTGATTAGAGCACTCCCAATGAGAAAAACAAATGTGGTGTGAACAAAAGTCAGTAAAACTAACAATTTGAATAAAAATTGGTTAACTGGTTCATCAGTGAACTACAGTGCCTGAATGTCTACAAAGAAGACATCTGGAGAAAGTAAGAAAAAGAAACGACAAAAGGAGAGGAAAAACCCCAGGTTGGTAAGGGTCTTGTAGCTTTTCAGCAAAAAGCAGTTCATGTTTCAGCTTTGATACTTGAGACGATTTCCATTAATTTGGATGAGAAAAAATAAATCAAATGCTTTCAGAGCCATTTAAAATAAAAGAAATGGAATATATAAAGTGAAAAATATCAAAAAACTGGAAAGAATAGAAGATTTAAGTAGCTATTCAGATGAGCTGATAAAACTGCAGAAACCAAGGTTGAAATGAAACCTATACTGGCTGAATATAAGACTTCTCAAGAAGAACTGTTTCAAAAAATAGTAGCGTTAGAAAATAGAGCACCCTAAAAAATGATTTTCTGCTATACCATAGAAACTAGAACAAACAGTCAGCAAACAAGCAATCAGACTAGTGTTCCATGGCAGAATTTGTTACTTAAAAGGGTGCATCATGTGTATAATTCAAATCTGCTCATTAGAAAGAAGTCAATACCTATATTAGTAAAGATGAAATCATGTCAACAGAAGGAGCTGCTCCTGACAAAACTGTAGCAGGAGGAAAAAGTATTACATTTTACCATGAGTGTTTGTTGAAGGATTCTTCACTGTTGACCAGCCAGAAGAGAAACAAGTTTATCCCTACAGTCAGGGGATTTCAAGATGCTGGTGTGAGATTTGAAGTTGCTATAGTCAGCTATCTTTAGAATATTTTTTTTTTCCTGGAGGATCCCAGACATTTTTGGATGCAGAAAATACTAAGGAGGAAATAAAAAAAAAGTTTGCCCCACAAAAAGAGGGCCATTAAGCTGAAACAGACAACGCTTCTCATTCTTCCAGCAATAGCAAAGTCCATAGAAAGAACTTGCCAGTGAAACATTTTCCATTGTTTGAAAGAAAAATGATTGAGTGACATAAAAAATCACAGGAGCCAAATAGAAAATTCAAGAGTGCCTTGGTCTTGAACCAGAGACTAGTGTTGAGGGGTCCAGATGAGGAAGAAAACCAGCAGTAATGTGATATTAGTTAATAAATTGAAGAATTGGGCTGGTAGATTTGCCCTTCTCAACCTTTGCAGAAAGTGGAGGCATTGCTGTGCTTTCTTGAGAATGGCATTTGTGTTCACAGACTAAAACAAGTCTTCTGAGATGTGCACTCAAAGAAACTTGATGCTTTTTACCTTGTCCACTGTCTCCCCATTGATTGTGAGTGGGGAATGTTCCTTATGGTTTCTTCTGAAATCCACAATTACCTCCTTGGTCTTATTCACACTGAGTGCTAAATTGTTCCTACCACACCAAGTTATCAGTTGTTTCATCTCCTCTCTATAGGCTGTTTCCTCCTCATTAATGATGAGAGTCATGACTGTGGTATCATCTGCAAACTTGATTATATAATTAGAGCTGTACTTGTCAGTGCAGTCATACATTAGCAGAATGAATCGCAGAGAGCTCAGGACACAGCCTTGAGGTACACCAGTGCTCAAGGTGATACTGTTTGAGGTGTTCTTTCCTACACATACTGTTTGTTGCCTTTCAGTAAGGAAGTCCTGAATCCAGTTGCACATTGGAGGGCTGACACCCAGTTGAGTTAGCTTCTCTATCAATTGCTGAGACATAACTGTGTTGAATGCAAAACTGAAATCAATGAATAATATGCTCACCTAGCTGTTGTTTTCCAAGGGGTCCAATGGTAGATGGAGTGCCAGTTAAATAGCATATACCATGGATCGATTTGGTTTATATGCAAACTGGAGTGGGTTCAAGGATGACAGAAGTCTAGTTGTTAAGTGGTCCTTGATCACCCTTTCTAAGCACTTCATTACTATGGAGGTGAAAGCCACATGGTTGTAGTGTTGAGGTCTTTTTCTTTTAAACAGTTTCATGTCTTTTCAAGATGTAAATGAAGAAAATGAAGATAAAACAAAGGCTATAGCAGTAAATTATGTACCCACATGTGAAATGGTTCAGCAATATGCATATTTATGAGGACATGATAAGATGAAGTATTTAGTTGTATGGAATAAAAAGGATTCTGTTGTGGCAGCTAAGGATATGGCGGGGAGAATTAAACAATACTGCTCCAACTAAGATCAAGTTGGTGACATAAGTGGCAGTTGATGAAATATTCACATGTTGGGTCACAGCACATAGACTCCTACAACAAATGTCAGACTTTACTGGACTGGCTGGTCCATGCCATCAGGCCACCAGAGGTAAGTGTGGCCTATGCCACAAGACACTCAGACCTAGGATCTTCATCTTCTGGGTCTTAGTAACATTCCTGTTGGATGATCTGTAGCTGGCACTTTGCCCATTGACCACTCCAACCACGACCATCTATCTGGCCTTTGTTTTTATGTACCCCATGTCTCCCCCTCCTAATGTGTATACATCTTCCCTGTTTGTCTTTCTGTCTTGTTTCATGTGTGTTTTTATGCCCCAGCTGACTACTCTCGCTATTCTTTCTCCCCCCTTCATGTTTTCACTCCACTCTTCCCTTCTCTCTCTCTCTCTCTCTCTCTATATATATATATATATATATGTGTATGTATAGACACACACACACATATAAACATATAATGGGGGATCTCGCTTCACAAAGAATGTATCCTACCTCTTCCCAGCCTGCTTTACCCTAACATGTTCTTACCATTTACTCTGCTTGATGAACTCTAAATTCCTTTTCTTACTGTCCTGTACTCTCCTCCCTACCAATTTCACAGGCCCAGACAGCACCAGTTGGCTGGTATTTACCATCTGTTGTATGTTCTGCTGTGCTGTGGATAACAGCAGCATGCCACAGCAGGTATCTTCATGGACTACCTAATATTAGCCTTCACATATGTTTTTGTGAGGCTTGTGCAAGGAAGTGCAAGACTGCTAACGTGCACTAGTGTGTAGATTTGTGTATGTCATTGTGCTAACTTACAATGTTTCCTTCCTGACTAATATACCTCCCAAAAGCACAGCTATTTGCCTACTGAAGATAGTATGCCTCTGTTTAGCTTTTGTGCCTATTTTGCACATTAGTATATTGTCTTCATGTGGCAGAAGCCACTCCCTGCCCTAGAATGTATCTGTATGAATGACAGCCATAGTGTATGGTAGGTTACAATAATATTTTATTTAGTAGCACTGATACCAATTATTATATGAATAATTTCTAACCCCAGGTTGACTTCTAGTTTTTTGAGTTTTAGATGTTCTGTTATAAACATTGGTATACCACTATCTATCACATCAGATCTATAACAATGAAAGGAGTTACACCCTGAGATTTGTGGTATACATTTTGGAGATTTTAAACCATCTTTCAGTAATATCACATATGCCAATATCCTGCAAGCACAGAAGATCGTATAAATCACTCATTTTATTATCAAGGATTTTGGCTTTAGAAAGGCACCATCACTTTTTTTCTTTGTCTTATGTGCTTTTCATTTCTTTTTGTCCGGAGATTTGAAAAAGTATGAAACTGATGACAAAAAGAATGGAAAATTCCTATTCAGTCCTCCCTAGGGAGACAGGTAAAGCCCGTCATAGGCAAGGCACTGTGGCTAGTTGCACATCTCAATGCTTTCCAAAAGCACTTAATCTCCTGTATAAAAAAACATGTCCTTTGGCCACTGATTCCATCATATTTAGGTGACATAGAACAGGATGAGAAGACTTCACAACTTGTGAATTTTACTAAGATAATAAAGACATTTCTAAGTCAAAATCAGAGACACTCATGAAATCAGGAACAAAGATTGCTGTGACTGGTGAACTGCCAGAACACAGAGAGGGTATGATGCACCTACTAAGTTTTTTGGACTAACTAGACTCCTTTACCAGGGGTAAATATGTTTTCAACACATTTGTTATCCAGGTGAGCCTACTGGACACAACTACCTCTTTTCAGGGGCAACCCAGGAATACTGTTTGGGTAAGTAACTTGCGCAAAGTCACAGAGTAGGTGTAAATGGAGGTGGAAGGAATCAAACAATGTATCCTCTAGTTACAGGAAGAAACTTCTTAACAGTTCAGACTTTAATCCTCAGTGTTAACTAACAAACAAAAAGCATTACTGAGATTTGAACTCAAGAACTCTTGTTTACTAGACAGGTGCTTTAACCAACTAAACCAGAGCACTGCTTATTGTGGGATGATCCTGTCTGTCTTTCATTGTTTTCAGTAAATTCAGGAGTACTCGAGAGGTAGAGAACCATAAGGACAGAAATCTTTTTTGTGTGTGTATATAGCCTATAGTACCAGGCAAAAGGCACTGCTGGGATTTAAACCCAAGATTTCCTCTTTACTAGAAAGGTATTTTAGCCAACTAAGCCACAGCAACACTCAATTGTGTTTTCACTGACTTACTGGTCTGTACTATGCTTGCCTGAAGCCTGCACCTGTTGTTGTAAAACTTGTAGCTTTTTATCTATGTACATAAACCCAGTTCTGTAGGATGTCAGCACATGACAACAGGACTGTCCATCCCAATTAGGCCTATGTTGTATACCAGCAGTGCACTATTGGATTTGGGCTTAGCCTATGGTAACAAAGTTCTAACCATAGTATCATTACTGATGTGTACTAAACTATCCTGTAGGTAAAGATTATGTAATGTATGCACTTGTTTATGTGTAAGTGTATCTGTGGGATGGCAACCCACAGCACTAGGGCTTTATTACCCTGCCTCTAAAGTCTACTGTACATATATAGTGTAGGTATCTGCCAAAGGAATACTAACCGTGGATGCCCACACATTTGATCCTGTCAGCAAAGCACATCAGCCCCCACCCATGCTGTCTGTTAAGCCCTACCACCTATACATCCCAATGAATCTCTCTGTGTTACCTCCCCAAGGCTCATACATGCACACATCCATCCCAAAATTTGTTCACTTTGTTTCCTACTGGGGTGCCCAGTATCCATACAATATATATGTGGCCTGCACTGTCTTCTTAGACCTGCATCTGCTCTATAGGATACACACATGGTGGTTCGTCATCCCTGCCATGGGGGGGGGGGGTTCCCCTGTGACTGAGAACAATTCAATCCTACCCTTGAGACTGTGGTGACAGAGTATCACACTGCACTGAACATTTGTATACCTACCATATGGCAGCTTAACAAGGGCGTTGGAACCATAGAGCCAGGGGGAGGGAGTACCCCCACACACACTTTTACAAGACCATCTTGTCTTGTCCACATGGCAGCTTCAACAATTAAAAAAAAATCCATGGTGGTGGCAGCATCTTCTATCTTCTTTAAGGAGGACCCATGAGTGTGTGCGTCGCAGATTTAAACAAAGTACAAGCCAAAACACAGTCCACACTTAGGCAAGAAATTTAAATTTCTGTTGAGAAAGGTAAGTGCCTATGGTACAGCTCTTAAGGAGAGTGTGTTTCAGGCACAGCTTTTCCCCCGACATACATCTAGGTGAGGAGAGTTGCCTACAGTACAGCTCTTAAGGAGATTGTGTTTCAGGCACAGCTTTTCCCCCGACATACATCCAGGTGAGGAGAGTTTTGTTACATATTCTGGGTTTGGGTCCATGTTTTCTGATGTGTGTGTGTAGGTCCATATTTTCTGATGTGTGTATGGGTCCATATTTTCTTGTGTGGGTCCATGTTTTCTGATGTGTGTGTGTGTGTGTGTGTGTGTGTGTGTGTGTGTGTGTGTGTGTGTGTGTCCATGTTTTGATGTGTGTGTCAGTGTTTTCTGGCGTGGGTGGGTCCATGTTTACTGATGTGTGTGTGTGGGGGGGGGTCCATGTTTACTGATGTGTGTGTGTGTGTGTGTGTGTGTGTGTGTGTGTGTGTGTGTGTGTGTGTGTGTGTGTGTGTGTGTCCATGTTTTGATGTGTGGGTCAGCGTTTTCTGGTGTGTGTGGGTCTGTGTTTACTGAGGTGTGTGTGTGTGTGTGTGTGTGTGTGTGTGTGTGTGTGTGTGTGTGTGTGTGTGTGTGTGTGTTTGTTTTCATGTGTGTGTCAGTGTTTTCTGGTGTGTGTGGGTCCATGTTTACTGATGTTTGTGTGTGTGTGTGTGGGGGGGGGTCCGTGTTTACTAATATGTATGTGTGTGTGTGTGTGTGTGTGTGTGTGTGTGTGTGTGTGTGTGTGTGTGTGTGTGTGTGTGAGTGTGTGTCCATGTTTTCATGTGTGTGTCAGTGTTTTCTGGTGTGTGTGGGTCTGTGTTTACTGATGTGTGTGTGTGTGTGTGTGTGTGTGTGTGTGTGTGTGTGTGTGTGTGTGTGTGTGTGTGTGTGTGTGGGTTCATGTTTTCTGATATAATTGTGTGGGTCCGTGTTTTCTGATGTATGTGTGTGGGTCTGTGTTTTCTGATATGTGTGTGTGTGGCTCCATGTTTTCTTGTGTGGGTCTGTGTTTTCTGGTGTGTGTGTGTGTGTGTGTGTGTGTGTGTGTGTGTGTGTGTGTGTGTGTGTGTGTGTGTGTGTGTGTGTGTGGATCTGTATTTTCTGATGTGTATGTGTGTGTGTGTGTGTGTGTGTGTGTGTGTGTGTGTGTGTGTGTGTGTGTGTGTGTGTGTGAGCTGAGAGCTTCAGGGGAAGAGAAGTTTAGTGCTGCTTATACCAAGTCTGTTTGCATTGTTAGTAGCATAACATGTAATGTATTTACTTTGGATGCAGAAGGCTGTGGGTTTTACTCCTACAGTATGCAGATGGAGCGCTGATACTCTTCTGTGTTGTACTTTAAAGAGAGTGGATGTTGCAGTTCTGTGAATGTCCTCCTTTGGAGGAGTTACCTAATAACTATGAACCTGTTATCAGTTTGTCATCCATTCCCTATTGCAATATTACTAGCTTATCATTTTTTTAATGTAACATAGGCAATTTATTCCTCAAGGGCAACAGGCACTTTATTTTGTAGAGGAAACAATGAAATATAAAGATGTTTGCTAGCAGCAACCTCTTCATTAGTTACAGATCCCTTTAATGTGGAATCATTTCATTGACTTTACTTCTACAGAGATTTTGCATATTTAATGATATTGGTGGGTTGTAATGATGGAAGTTTGAGTGGCCTTGTATGGTTGAAATGTTCTGAAATGGGTAGTTTTGTCATTATCGGTTTATATATTTTGTTACATTGCTTACTAGAACACTGTCCAGACCCATGCAACAACTGTAATACCCACAGAGATACTTTACAAAAAGGATACAAGTCCTAAACAACAGGTCTTGCATGGACCACCTCAGAGATTTATCACTACACTCAGTATCCTACAGAGTGCTTAGAGGTGACCTGAGTCTGGCATACAAGACATCCTCCGACCTAATACTGATGGACCTACTGAGCATCAGGAAGTCAAATAGCATCAGAAATACTCAGTCCAGGTATCTAAACTGAATGTTGTGGAGAGATGGATATGTTATTACAGAGGCTACCACTGTTCCAGAACAGACTATCCATTCAAGTAAAACAAAGCTCATCCCTGTCCATATTCAAATGCAACTTGGATCTATGGATGGGTAATAGAAAATGTACTCCAGAATTTACCCTCATGCCACTAATGGATAGAGGCAGTTCCTAAATGCAGCATCCCTTACATGGGTCCCCTCAAATTATCTATGGTATGATCGCATTTATTCTCACAAGGGCTAATGTGCAATTATCAGCCATGGGATAGGTAAGACCAATCAGGAAATGGTAATTCAAACACCAAAAAGGAAATTGGCAAAGCTTAAAATGTCCTCCAAAGGAACCTATATTGCGGTAGTAAATAGTTTTAAAAAAATGCCCTTTTTATATCACTAAGTGCCCCTCTCACCCTCCACCCCCCCCCCAGCAGCCTTCAACAGCTTCCAGTGCCTCTGCAGCCTAGCAGGGGCTCCCGGTGCTGTCCAGTGCCACAGCCAGCATCAGATATGCAGGTGGTTCTTGGGATCAGCGTGATTATCTGGGAATGGTCTGCAGCTACCCACGACTATATGGAAATGACTGGTATGGTGCAGTGCTTTAGTCCAGATGTATCCCAGTGGTATTAGTGCCTCCAGGAGACCATGGAGTGCAGAGACACGGGGGTGGAGTAGGTCATTAATCGTTCCAATAAGAAGTCACTACTAATGATAACTAAAGCTAACAAACCTGCTGGAGAAGCTCTTCATGCTCACTGCATAGCTAAACAATGGAATACTCTCCAAATAAACAAAAAAAAATCTCTGTAATAGCTAAATTCAAAGAGATGCTTAAAGCACATTTAACCAAAACTTGGTTATGCTCTTCTAACAGCCCAGGCTAAGGACACTCAACCTTTTTCGCAAATTAACTTAAATCTGGTAAGGTTACTACAAAACACTTACCTCCACTGAATTTCATACTTCAAATGTGTTCCGTCAACTCAGGTTCTAAGTTTGTTGTTACATTTTACACTGTATGTTTAGGGGCTAAAACTGTTGTTATAAAAAGCATGTTTCTGAAATTATAAAAACTGTTATATATGATTTCTGCCTCTGTATCTATTCTAAAAACTTATCCTTCTGATTGTTGTTACATTATACTCTCTATTGTCTTTCACAAAGATATGCAGTACTGAAATTATACAAAATCTTAGATGTGATTTTTATCTATATAGCTAATGCAATAACTTGTCCCTTTTTATTAACATTTATATATTTCTGTCAAAACGTGTCCTTTTGTATAACCATTATATATGTTTCTGTCTTTTTTTTTTTTTTTTGTGGAGTTTATCTCCCCAGGTCTCCACTGAAAAAGGACAGTTTATCCATTTGGACTTTCCCAGTAAACAAATGTAAAATAAAATAAACTAAAACCCACTAAAGCAGCAATCCCAAGATGCCCTAATGATCCTCATTGGCCCCAAACGTCATGGAGCTAGTGTGGGGAGATTAGGAGGGGTAGGCAGACCCAACGTATGACAGACACACCTTGGCAAAACTGATAGATGGCTGCAGGTAGTAAGTGCCATGCCAACAACCACATCCAAACCACCAGCTGGTATGAGCGGCCCATCCTCCAGCCTGGCGAATAACACCAAAACCACCTCCTGCTCCTCTGTGAACTGCTTTAATATTGGTGGGCCTCACCTACAGCGGTCTTATCCACAGTGAGTTAGTGAGCTTGCTACTTTTCATGGGAGGCAATATCTGTAACTCTCGTTTGCCCTACTAGGAATCTGTTATGGCTGCCCATGGCATGCATATACTGCACCATGCCCTATCAGATCTAGTTCCTGACCTGCTTCTCTCTACATTCTTTAACCAATAGACACATGCCATGGATGCACAATGCCTGCAGTAACACATCATTCTCTCAGCTTTTGAACTTCCTTAGGCAATGCCTCCCCAGGTAATCAGACCAGTACCTCTGCACCTATTAACAACATGTCTCTTTCACTGTGGGAATGTGTTAAGCTACACCATGCATGTGTTACTGATCACAGCCTTCCACAACTGTATTGTCCTGGATGTCACCTGCAGATGACAATTTGCAAGACACCACCCATATATGGTATTGTAACTGTCAGGTACATAGACCCATGGCAATTTCCTACCCTATATGTCCTGGTATCCTACGCAGGTTCGTATGGGCATATTGTCCCCACATAGGATACACAAGTATGCTGTGTGACTGTGTGTTGGCCCTGTAAGTGACATGTGAAAGCATCTAGGTTCCTTTGGACCTATATGCTTTGATATATATGTATCCTGTGGAGCTACCACTGTGTCAGTCTGAGTTGGAATACCTAAGTATGGTCCATCCTTGTATACATCTAAGATGCATAAACCTTAAGACACTGACACACCCTCTCCCTGACAAGCACCACAAGCTTTGCAGGAGTCCAATAACTACATCAACAAGTTACAACCCATTTCTCCTTCCTTTTGCTCTTTTTGTCTTTGATGCTCCCCATCTGTATCACTTTTACAGCAATTTCAGTAAGTTCCATTCATATGTTTGCAAATGGTATTAAGCAAGACAGAGCTTGTGCTTTCTACTGCATTAACATGGAGCACTTAGTATGGTCAGTATGCAGATCAGGCCATGTTTTTCCAGTGTCTTTATATTGTTTCCTTTGTGAACTGCACCAATCATCCCTAGTGTTGTGTGCCATGCACTTACTGGTCAGCACGAGGCATGTGATGTCTGTGCTCATACACCTGCCCTGGGAATGCATGTAGTGTGATGGGGCAGTCATACCTAGTGGTATGTACCATGCGGTTATTTGTCAGCAGAAGACATGCGATGTCTGTGCTCGTACACTTGCCCTGGGAATGCATGTAGTATCATGGAAAATCATGCCTAGTGGTATGGTACTCTCATATTGGATGGGGTGTCACTTGTGGTAATCAACTGGCAGGTGCAGAGGCTGGTAGTGGCTAAGATGCACAAGTAGCTGGATGCCCATATTGGTAACAAAAAATGCATTCTGGAGTGGCTTGGGGAATCACTGAGCTGATAGGCCCTGGTCATCATTCTTCCAGGGAAATTACTATTTGTTGTCATCATCCACCTAGGTGTGTGATGCCTAGGTATGTTGTTCTTTGGTTCAGCTTAGTAGTCAGCCATGTCAGCAACCGGTCCTACCCACTTCACAGTGTTATAATATCCCTTCTGTGCCTTTCCCTGAATCTTGTTTGTTGTTCAACCTTTTCTATCACCTGTTATCTATCCTCTGTATGTATGTGTTCATCCACTGTCCAACCCATCTTTTGTATGTGCACCACCCTTATCTCTCTGTTTGATTTGGTCTGTCAACACCTGTTACCTGCTCACGTATCTCTGTCCCATCACAAGCCATCCCTTGATATCTTTCACCAGCTATCCTTCTCGTTTAATGATGAAAAGTGAACTGTATCACCACAAAATAAAATATACCCCCTCCTCCTTCTCCCACCAGCTCTTCCAAATTTTTTACACTTGCATTTTTCCCCTTTCCTGTGTACCCCTTTTCCTCCCCATTTATATTATGAACAGAATGGCCACTGCGGTGTGCATATCTACATTGGTGTTCCTGTTGGTCATTGTTCTATGCTGACCTACATGTTACTTTGTCACTATTTCTTGCAGCACTGTATGTAAGCCCCTTGTATTGCTTTGGGTAGAGAAGGATGGCTTTGGCATGATGTCATTCATGTCACCGATGTGGACTGTAGTAGCACTAATCCTGTGGTATGCTGAGATACTGCTGATATTTGTTGTACTGTTTCTTATCCCCTTCATGATGTGGCTATTCTGTCAACATTCCCTCACTGTCCCTTGCCCACTACATCATTAATTACCTTCCAGATGAGCCCCCTTGGAATTAATGGTGCACAGGCATGTTGTGATGCTCTTTGAATTGCAGCCATGATGCAGTCTACCCAAACACCACTTGATGTGTTCCCTCTGAATCTTGTACCACAAGGGTAACGTGATTGACAAAAAAACATGTAGACTGTGTTCCTATGAACCTTGTCAAGAGGAATAACACCTACTCTTGTCATGATGGTCTGCAGATGTGACATTAAACTATGGTAAAACTTTAATAGCTAATGCTTTCACATCATAATGTATATGCAGGAAACTGATTCCTCCAGTTATTTTTTCTAATAATATGTATGTGTGGAGATGGCCTGTTAAGATATTGTAGCCCAAAATGGACATTTAAGCCACTTTTCTTCATTTGTTTGCAAGGGGTGCCATTTAATATGTAGTTCTGCAAAACATGAAATTGTTGTGATTGTGTCACTGTGTCTATATCTTATGGCAAAGCAGGAGTCCTCCTGAGGTAATTATTTTAGTCTGACCATTTGCTGAATATACTCAGGAAAGTTATTAATATTAACCAGCTGTGGATGTCCACAAAATCAGCAGTTGTATAGTTATTTGGTGGCAAGGATTTATTTTGCCCCAGAGGAGCTATAATGCACCCTCCCTCCTTGCAAATGATACTTAATCAGATGAGGAACAAAGTAAACCTCATCTTCCGGATTGTTTTTTTACGTTTTAACAACTTTGGCCATGACCACACTGCATTTAACAGACTGTCTTTTTGTTGCTGCACTACATTGCAGCAATTCTGTGCATGACAAAGTTTGCTGACTTAGACTATAATGCCGTACTGTGACAGCCCTCTGCACTACATTATGATAGTCTGTTCCTCAGAGGTTCATTCTGGCCAGTGCAACTATTCAGAATTGGTGCCATGTTTTTACTACTGCGGCTGTTCATATGGAAATGACTAAGAGTTCAGAACCTAGGCCAATAAAATATGAAAAGAAAATGTGGAAATCCTTGCTATATTAAACAGGTGCAAAAGAAGTAATACCATTTCAGATCTGTTAAATTGTTTATGCTTTATTATGGTAAAATGTGTAACACTTCAGAATATTCAAAAAAGAGCAAATAAGACTGATTACTAGATATGAGTTCTAGATTATCAGCCACTGAAAGAAAACACCTCTTTACAAGAGGTGATTTTGCACATAGGTTCATAGGACAATATTAGGCTATTGGCCCGGATGCCCTTATAAGCCTAGCCAAGAATTTTGTCCATGTTCCCACAAAGTCAGCACCTGTTTCCCCCTTTCCAGCAGGGACACAGGTGGGATCCCAGGGGCATATTTTCTGTTTCCCATTCAGTCATCCAGGTTCCTTTTAAAGATAACTAGTTCACAGGTTCATAGCTGTTTACTAGGCTAACTACCAACAGGGCCTTTTTAAGCCTAGCCATGCATCCCAAATCTCTGACAAGTTCTGATTCCCTTGATAAGTGTAAGCATGGGCCTGGGAGATGAACCATTTACAGGTTACCTGTGTCCATTAGAGACATAGGTGCCAAACCAGGGATGAATTTCCGGTTTCCCATCCAGTTGTCCAAGTTGCACTTGAATTGGGTTAGGGAGGAACTCTGCTTCACACGAATGGGGAGCCTGCCCATAGATGGGGTAGTATCTGAGATACATACCTATTTCTCCAACAGGTCCTATTTATATCACAGGCAAGGTTTAAGTCTTTACAATGGGTAATTCTAGTACTGTTTATTTTGTGGATATGCAGGAGGTCCATCAGAGTGGGTTCTGACAATGCCCTGTATGCCAGGCATAGACTAGTGAGGTACTCTACTTGACATGGAGAAGGAGTCTGTTTCACAGATCGGGCGTCTTTGGGGTACAAATCTATCCCACTAACAAGTTCTATTAATGTCACAGATCAGGCTGATACCTTGCATGCAGGTTGCGCCAGTGGAATTTCACTTATGAATATGCAGCAACTCCATCAAGGCTGAGTCTGAGATGGCCTTGTATGCCAGACACAGGTCACCTCTGAGCAGTCTGTATGAGACTGAGTAGAGGGACAGGGTTTTTAGCCTATCTGTATAGAATAGGTGTTTGAGACCCTGGAATTTCCTGGTCAGGAACCTCTGTGGTCTCTCCATCTGCTGCATGTGCTTGGCAAGGTACATGCTGAAGGGGGCACTGTACTCAATAATGGGTGTGATAAGCAAAAAGTACACGGATGTTAAGACCTCCTTGTTCCTGGATGAAATACCCTTACTTATGAGGTGGGTCATGTAGAAAGCCTTCCGTACAACAGAGGCAATGTGGTGGCCAAAAGTCATGGTGCCCAAGTCCCTCATGACTGATTGCATGCTTAGTACGTGTTATTAATGTGATAATTAGTGGGGACGCCATTTTCTCCAAAGTTAATAATGATGCATTTCTTGGCATTCAGTTTGAGGCCATGCTTCTGGCACCAGTTATTAGTTTGGGCAAGGCCATCTTGGAGGATGTTCACATCACTAGGGGAATTTACAATAGCACCCAGCTTGCAGTCATCTGCAGACTTGGTCAGCCACAGACCACTGGTTTTGGCTTGCACCTCAGAAAACTATATCCCAAACAGCAGAGGCACCAAGACTGATCCCTGGGGTATGCCACTCATTATGGGTCTACTACTAGAGGTGGCTTCCCCTATTTTGACTGAGTGAGTTCTATCAGTTAGCCAGTTAGCTACCCATCAGGTAACACACAGGTTGATGCCTAGCTGGGAGAGTTTATCTATTATGCCCGAGTGGGGAATAGTGTCAAAGGCTTTGGCTAGATCAAGGTAAGCAGTGTGCACTGTCTTCCCCTTGTCCATGGCTTTGGTGACTGTTTTGAACAAGTCAATCAAGTTTAACAGGCATGATCTCCCTTTAACAAAACCAAACTGTGTGAAGTCAAGCATTTAGAGGTTGCCAATGTCCTTGTTTACAAGATCCATGATAATGCATTCTGTGGTCTTGCAGATCAGGCTAGTTAAGCTGATGGGCCTATAATTGCTTGGGTCAGTGGATGCTCCACCTTTGTGTAGAGAGATGACATTGGCTGTCCTCCATTTAGCTGGGACAAAGCCAGTGCTCAAGCTTTGGTTAAATAGAGTGCCTAATGGTGCTGAGAGCTCTTGCCTGAGTTCATGTAGAACACAGCCAAGAATGTTGCTGGGTCCCACAGAGGCTGTATTTTTTGCCTTTGAGGGAGCATTAAAGACCTGCTCCCTTGTGATGAGGGGAGGGGGCGAGTGTTTGGGATATCCTGGTTTACTGATGGGGACAGGAGGGTGACGTTTTCACTGAACCTGTCTGCCAGCAGGTTAGCTATATCTACAGCATTTGTGTATGTGGTATTCTTGACCACTGGTTCAGAGCAGATTTTATTGTTACCTTTGAGATTGCGGACATATGTAAAGCAGACCTTCTGATTGTCCTTAGTGGATGTGGCCAATTTGGACTCAAAGTTAGCCTTAGAGGATTTCAGCAGTGACCTTATTTGCTTGTCCAGACAAAAGAGAGATTGCTTCCCACTTGGCACCTCCTCTTTCTTGGTTCTGGACAGCAATTTTTTTCATTTTATTATAGAGTTTGTTTATTGCTGCTGTCCAGCAGACAGGTTTACTCTTCCTTGAGGAAGATGATTTGGTTCTGTCAAATATTGCTGAGTCCATGCAGCTATGTAGGTGCTCATATAGTTTTTTGGTGTAGCCTTGGACATTAGTGCCAGTTTCAACTTAAGGGATGGTGGCTGTGAAGCTACATTTATACCTGCTTTCAGGAGGTGGTAGTCAGCTTTGGAAAAGTTTATTTGTTTGACCCTGGCAAGAGGGGGGGGGGTCAGGGGAGATGGTGACTTCAAAAGTGATCGCTTTATGGTTGAATCTTACCAAGGAGGATGAAACTGTAGGGGTGCTACAGTGGCTACTCATGTTAGTTTGTACTAGTTCCAGGATATTTTCACCTCTCATGAGGATGTTGATCAGCTGATCCAATGCATTGGCATTGATGAAATCGCAGAATCTCTGGGCGTTCATGTTTGGGCTAGAATAGGTCTTCCACTCTATGGTTGTGTAGTTAAAGTTGCCCAGCATCAGGATAGAGGATTGACTGTTGATGGATTCAAGTAAGTCCAGATAGGTGGAGTGGGTGTCCTGAGTCATAGTTGGGGGTCTGTAGCTAGCTATGAATTGAAAAGGTATTTTGTCAACAGTTAACTGCACCTGGAGTGTCTCCTGCATGTCATACTATTTCACCAGCCTGGAGGTTTGTATGTCTTTGATAAATATTGAAACTCCACCTCTTTTGGCTTTGTAGCCCTCCGTTTAGGGTAAGAAAATATAGTAGTAGGACATGTAACGTGGTAAGGCTGGGGTGTTCTCCACAGCTTTGAACCAGGTTTCTGTGATTGCACAAATGTCAGCATCTTCCAGGGTGAGGAATGCTTGCAATGAGTGCAGTTTCATGCTAAGACACCTAGCATTTAACAGCATGACCTTTAAATTTTGTTTAGAAATATTTTTCACATTGTTAATTTTGTCCTCATGACTTTGCCTAAAAAAAGGCACTATGGGGGAGGCAAGAGCCTTTACCAGAAGCCTGAAGCCCAGAGGAAACAGATGAAGGCCATATATAGATGGCAAAGCATAGTAGTCTATCAGTCATGTCCTCCCAGTCTGTCAGGTACTGGATCCCCTTAAATGACACCAGAAACTAAGCCAATTGTTAAAGTCAATAATTTTCTGTTTGTATTGAGGCATCATTCTGGGTGATGGTAGGATGCTGCTTAAGGCTATGGGCATACCTGCCTGGGACACATATTCAGTGAGCTCAATCATGTATCTCTTCATATAGCCCAGAGAGGTATGTTTCAAGTCATTCACACCAACATGGACTATGACAGTCATAACATGACAGGTTTTGGGAATATATGATGGGACAGGACAGAGAAGTTTTTACAATTGTCTGTAAAGTATACAGTGGATATAGGTGAAAATCAGTTAAGAATCAATAGTGTCTTCATCTATCATCACTTTGTTTCAGTTCCATTGGGTTGCATGGCTATGCTTACAGGATCCCTAATGGTCATTTGCCTAGTGTACACCTATGAACAATGTATCACAATTGAAAGAAAGAGTTGAAAATATCATGGTCACAGACTACAATTTTGTTTTGCTGTATATATGTGGTGATTGCTGCTACTAATGTCCCAGAGAGTGCCTACCTTTTACCTACCTGGTATGTCAAGGAGAGTGGATGCTGGGAACTCATGCAGGTGCCTTCTGTTAAGGTGAATGCCTGGTAAAAAATGGTAGAACAGATTACCAAGGTGACCAGAATTCCTGCACCACTGAGCAGTTCTGGCACCGGTACAATGACCTGTGATGTCTCCACCTTGAAGATCCCTGGGTGTCAGAAGCAGAAGTGAGTCAAGAGTGTCCAGAATAGCATTTTAAGTGTCTGTCATTTCTACAGTTTCATACAGTAAGTTTCCAATTTTTTTCTGTCTTTCACTGTACTGTCCCAAATACATTCATAGGTAGATACTAGGCTAACTGCCCTTGAGGGTCATTTTAAGCCTAACCAATTTCCCCTTTGATGCTTGAATTAACATGTCCTGTTTGGTGTTAGATTGGCCTTACCCATTCCATAGTTGATAATTATATATTACCCCTAGTGAGAATAACTGGGATCATAGATAATTTGCGTGAAGGCATGCACGAGATAAAGTATTTAGAAGTCGTCTCTGTCCATTAGTAGTACAGGGGGCAGTCCTGGGGTAAATTTCCTACAGCTCATTAATAGAACCAAGTTGCTTTGACTATAGGCAGTGATGATATTCACTTTATGCAGATGAGGAGTCTGTTTCAGAGCAGTTGTATCCTCTGCGAGATATACCTGTCCCTCCAAACCATTCTGTTGATGTTGTAGAAGATGTTTATATCCCTAGACTAAGTATTTCTGGTGCCATTTGACTTGCTGATGTGTAGTAAATCCATCAGTAATGGGTCAGAGGATGCCTTGAATGCCAAATACATGTCACCTTTTAGCTGTCTGTAGAATACAGAATATAGTGGCAGGACTTTGAGGTGGTCCATGTATGATATATTGCTTAGGCCTTCTGTCCTTTTAGTAAAGCATGTCTTTTGGTGTTCCAGTTATTGCATGTGTCTAGACAGATGTAGTTCATATGATTGATGTTCTAAAATGTCAAACAAATAAAAAAACAACAAACACTCTCTTCTTTTTGCAGGTGGGCAAACCTGTTTGGTGAACTTTTCAAAGAAGTCCACCACCTTAACGAATCCAGATTGAGATGACTTTAGTGTTTGGGAATTCTCTATGTTTTAATTGATTAGTTCATGATAAGTCTTTATTGGCTTTCTACATGAGGCTGGTCAGACTTATTGGTCTGTAATTGCGTGGGTCTTTGGAAGGTCCTCCCTTATGCAGGAGAATGACTGTAGCTGTTCTCCATTCACTTCATACAGAAACTTTATGGAAGCTAATAAAGGTTGTTTCCCCTGACAAATGCCAGGATATGCCAGGTAGGTTCCTGTGAGAGATCCCTGTTGTGGCCAGCTACACTGCTATGGCAAAGAGAATATGGCTGTGCCTGTGTGAGGTTGTGACCCTTTGTTTGCTTCTTCTGCATTACACACACATAACAAGTAGATGTTTCATTAAAGACACACACACACACAAACACATTAGTATAGGTTATTTCTCAAGCTGTGGACAGCATTGTCTGAGTTACTGCATACACATGTGGTAGTGTTTCATCTGACCTAAGCTGAGGGTACCATCTTAGGTTTCATGCATATAGAAGTGTATCTTTGGTGTGTTGTTGTGGTTGTATGTCTACTATGAACAGCAGGAGGATGCAGCAGACTCTTTCAGTGCAGTGGGGTTAGTGCAGTCTTCTGTCATCACCTGAACTCTAAATTGTGTACCACCTGTTGCTCATCATTGTTAATGGCTCCCTTCTCAGTTCATGATGGTACCTCACCTACCTCTGCCATTGCCCTTTGCTAGCCCAGCTGAGGCTGCAGCAGAGTTAGGTAAGTAGGGTGGAAGTGCTTCAGTGCGGAAGGGGAATCTGGCCTCTCAGTAGAAGATAGCCTGCCACACTATACTGCCACAACTTTTATCGAGTAGGTGATGGAAGTATCTGTTGACATGTTGGGTCACAGCACATCAACTCCTTCTACAGCAGATTTCAGAATTTGCTAGACTGGCTTGCCCATGCCATTAAGTCACCACAGGTGAGAGTCGGTGATGCTGCCAGCCACCCAGACCCAGGAACTTCATCTACTGGGCCCCAATAACATTCCTCTGGGATGATCTGCAGGTGCTGCTATGCCCATACCCCACCATAATCATCTGTCTGCCCTCTGTTTCTTTGTAGCCCCTGTTACCCCCTCTTGGTGTGTGCATGTATATCTGCCCTATTTGTCTGACTTGTTTCATGTGTGTTTTTGTGCCGTGGCTGCCTGCCCTCCCACTCCTTTCCTTCCCCTTCATGTTTCTACTACTTCTCCCCACTTCCCTTCTCTCTCTTTTTCTATCTGTATATATATGTGTGTGTGTGTGTGTGTGTGTGTGTGTGTATATATATATATATATATATATATATATATATATATATATATATATATATATATATATAGTTCCACTTGAAAACATGTTTAGAAGACTGATGTTGTCAAGGGGAAGAAAAAGATAAAAAAGGGAAAAAGCTAGTGTTTCTGCAGGGCAGCAAGGTGCCCTGCACACTGTGTCTGTGAATGTGCCATCTCTGTGATGGCACTGCAGACAGGGTATGGGAAATCTCCCATTTAGCGCTTCTGCATATAGTGCTGAAATGGAGATTTCCCTTTACCCCACTGTAGTGTGATCTCGGAGTTGGTATATTAAAGTTGGGGGGGTGCAGCCCCCCCACATGGGGGTGCAGGGGGGGGCAAAGCCCCCCTGCATAAAATAGTTTTTAGAGGTTTTTTCTTTTTTTTTACGTTCCCTTTGAATCTTCGATGGTTTGAAACTCGATGTTCTAGTCTCAATGATCAGAATTTCGATGTTTCAAGCTTTCGATGAGTCAAAGTGGAACTATATATATATATATATATATATATATATATATATATGAATACACACATACAGTCACACACACACACACACATATATATATATGTAGGTATATAGGCAACGCCCATCAGAGGGAAAACATTATGGCTGGTAGCACATCTCACTGCTTTCCAAAAACACTTAATCTCCTGTATAAAATGCCATGTCCTTTTACCACTGATTCTATCATATGTAGGTGCCATATAACAGAATGAAAAGATTTCACAAAATACAAATTATACTAAGATAATAAAGAAAATTCCGAGTCAAAATCAGAAACATTCCTGAAATGTATTTATTTATTATTTATTTATTGACACTTGTTGACTGGGAAAGTCCACTGGGTCTGAAACCCATTTTCAGTGGAGGCCTGGGGAGAAAAGCTCCACAAAAAAATTAATACAATGTACAGAATTAACAAATTTAACAATAAAATGGTATAGAAGTAGCATATTGCAATACATGTGAAAATGCTTAGAAATATTACAGTACAAATTAAAGTATAAATTACTACATTAAATACAAAAATTGCACAGCAGTATTCAAGATGGAGGTTCAGTTACCAAGCAAAATAGTATATGATTTATGATATGTTCCATGCATTAAGTAAGGGACAGGTTTAAGGTGGTTTGTTTGTTTTGCAAGGGCAATAGGGGTTATTTAGGTAATGGCATCTTAATGCTGATTTAAAGGTTTTCAAGCATTCAATTTGAATTAAGTGGGAAGGTAAGGTATTTCATAGTTTAGCAATGTTGTGGGAGTATAGACTTTGTCCAACTCTTTTGTTGAGTTTGGTTACATGTAAAAGCTGCCTGGTGGAGAATATTAGAGTTCGGGTTGGAATATAGGTTTCTAGAATGGAGCAGAGTGCAGGGCAGGTATTGGGTTTAAAAATTAGTTTGTGGACTCCAGTCAGTTGGGTATAACTGAGGTAGTGAGAAAATTCAAGCCAATTTAATTCTGAAATTGCTTGGCAATGGTGTGCGCAGTTTGGCTTTTCTGAGGCAAATTTAACTATTTTATAATAGCAGGATTGCAATTTAATGCTAAGAGATGAGTGAAGGTTAGTAAAAATGGCACTTCCTTATAGAAGGGAAGGGATAAGTAAGGTATTGGCCAGTTTTGTTTTGGTATGGTTGTCTAGGTAGAGTTTGTGACAAAGTTTGCCTAGTTTGAAGTGAGTTTTCTTTATTGTATTTAGACTATGTGGTTCAAAAGTGAGTTTATCATTGATCGTTATGCCTAATAGTTTAGCCGTCTTCACAATTTTGATTTCTGTGTTAGCTTGTGAAAAGATTTTGAAATCAATATCTGGTGATTTTGTTGAGAAAAGTAATAGTTTGTCTTTTTGGGGGTTAACAATAGTTGTGCATTATCTAGCCAAGTTTCTATGGATGTAAATGCGTTTTGCGTAGTTGTGAGAAGGTTTGAGAAATTATTGGAGGCTGATATGATGGTAGAATCATTGGAGTAGTGGATAAGTTTACCTTGTTGTGAAGCTTTGTGAAGATCGTTGATGAACGTATTAAAGAGTAGGGGACCTAGAATGGATCCTTGTGGCTTGCCTGAAATCCTGACTTAATTTTGCCAGTTGACTGATTGTTCCCTATTGTTTAGGTAGGAGAAGAACCAAGCAAGAGAATTGGGGGAGCATCCTTGCTTTGCAAGTTGGTTTAGCAGTTTCATATGTGATACAGTGTTGAAACCCTTTGATAGATCCAGTAAGATTACCAAAGCAGGATGACCAGCATCAATGGCTTTGTTTACAGTATCCGTGAAAGAGAGAAGGGTTGTGATAGTGCTGTGAGCAGTACGGAAACCATGTTGGGTGGGAGCAAGAAGGTCATATTCAGAGAGGTATTTAAGTAGTTATATCTGTACACATTTTTCTTAGATTTTTAATAATGGAGAGAGTATTGAGATAGGCCAATAGTTAGAGAGGTTGTGGGAATTTCCACCTTTATATAGTGGAGTTATAATAGATTTTTTTTCCATAACTGGGGGACGTAACATTTTGAGAAGGAGCAATTTATGCGCTAACTGGGTATGGGTTTGTAGTTACTGCAAGCTGTAAATACTCGGGAGGTAGATTGTCAGGGAATGAGAGCAGGGTTTTAGTTTGTTTAGGAGCTTGAGAAAAGAGAGGTTGGTACTGGCTGGATTGTAAAGGACAGATTTGTATAACTATTGCTAAAGATGTTTGAGGAAGAGAGACTGGAGTTGTCGTGTAGAGGATTATTTATGCCCTGGGAGTTTGAGTTTGTGTTTGTTGATGAGTCTTTGTTTAGCTTTTGAATAGTAGTGATAAAATGAGTGTTAAAGTTAGGGCAATTTGTTGTGGGTTCTCGTCAGGTGAGGGAGAAGGGCTTTGTAAGTTGCCAGGATTTACTAGTGTAGAGACAGATTTCCAGAACTTTTTCAGGTTGTTGTTTAAGTTGGTCAGCTTAGTGGAGATTATATATATATATATATATATATATATATATATATATATATATATATATATATATATTTTTTTTTTTTTATCTTGTATGACTTGTTTCTTGGCTTTATTCCTACGTTGCCTGTAGTTAATCTCATTTTGTTGCGCTTTATTTTTTACCATCAGGAAGAAATATTGATGTGGCTGGTTTCTTGAGATGCAGAGATGATGTGATGCAGCTACTCAAGGTTTTGGGTTAAGAAGACTCCTTTACCAGTAGTAAATACATTTTTACCACATTTGTTATCCGGGTGAGACTATGGCACATTTTTCAGGGAAAACAATGAGCACTGTCTGGGTAAGTGACTTGCTCATATTCACACAGTAGGCAATTAGTGGGAGGAATTAAACCCTGTACCCTGTAGTTACAGGAAGCTC